>NC_034181.2:35973220-36273220 GCF_002021735.2 Oncorhynchus kisutch
CATGTTAACACAGATTCCCGAAACCATCATATCTCTAATACCCAGCTTAACGCGAGCCCTAGGTTTAATTCGGCCCACAGACACCTCTAAGACAGCCTTTAACAACATTGTCCGAAGAGTCTGAAAGTCAATATGATTTTTGAACAGTTGGACAAATGTCTAGCAAATCTGGAGGGGGCGGTCTTGAGATCAGTGTACAGAACGAGAGCGCTAGGTTTAATTCGGCACCCCAGACACCTATAAATCAGCTTTAACACCAATGTCCGAAGAGTCTGAAACCCAATACGATGTTTTTGAACAGTTGGACAATTGCCTAGTAAATCTGGAGGGGAGGTCTTGATCGAAGTGTACATGTTTTGCGTCGAAATAAATTCAACAATATTGAGGTTCGCCAGTTTTTCAATTCGCATGGGGGGGTCAGATTCGGGAATATGCTGTGTTTTACGTAATGCTTATGGACACTTTGAATGAAATGTTAGCGGGTTAGAGATTATAGCGAACCTAGGGATCTCTTACAGTTGGAAATTTGTGGAGACAGTCTACAGAGCAAGGTATCGCTTATTTTACAGAATGGTGAAGCAGAGCTTGAACAATTTGTTAAACTGCTAGAACGCCTTGTTCAGTCAAATTTAAACGTGCTAGCAGATAGGACCTCGAACTTGTAGTACAATTAGTACGAAACCACAAGGGGGCGGGGGTCAGAGACGAAAGCTCGAGAGTTTAATGCAGTCGAAATCATAAGCCAATAAAAGGGCCTATCTCATAAACGTTCACAATCCAGTAATAAGCTATGTTGTTGCCATAGCGTTTGGCCCACTTACTCAGCCCCAGGATGTACTGATCAAGCCGCCGTACAAAAAGCTCGAGAGCTACAAACTGCGGTGTCGGTCTCGGTATACAGGATGCTGTGGCTTTCTCGACATAGTCAAATTTGAAAACTTTCTTGAACATCAAGATTGTGGTTTTGTACCACAGTAGGGCTAATGACGCTCTCCTCAAGTTCCAAAATATACCCGAACCACATCCTAAGACTATGTACTTTATGTGCCAAAATGAGCATTACTATGCCGTAAACTAACATCACAGCTTTTTAGGCGTCCATATGTCTGTCCAGCCTGTCATACGGCTACCCACGCATGGGGGGCACTCGTGCCGTTACAACTGTTCAGTTATGTCTGGATAAAACATTGCCCTATGCAGCCGCTAAACTTGACCCCTGTGCGATTGTCACCGCACATGTCGTTTGGCCCTACTGTTACGAAAAACACAAAACTGAAACATGGCATCCCAAGGCATGTAACTCTGTAAGCAGTTGTGACATTAACAAGAAATGTCCAAATGTCATTGCAATTACAACCTAAATAGATAGCCCTAACCTCATGTTTGTGGAATTATACACTGCCCAATCTGTAAAGGTCCTTTGAAAAGCAGAGACGCGGAAGCGGTTCAAGAAGTAACACATGAGTTGTTACATTCAGCCCTTGGCTGAAGATGAACATACAGAGAAATATGTGTTTATGATTTGAGACAAATCAGGCAATCAGGGGTTCATTGCTATTTTTGTGTCAACATGACTTTCAAGGTGAAAAATGGTCGGCCGAGGGACCCAATTGTGCCCGGCTTCTTTCTAAAACATTTTAGAAAAGCCCAGTACAGAAACTTCACGTTTATAGCTCACAATGCTAGGGCCTATGACGCCTATCTGCTTCTGAACCCTTTGATACAGCAAGGCGTGGCCCCCAGTGTCATAGCTCAAGGGAGTAAAATATTATGCTTTGTTGACCCCGCCTTCAAACAGAGATACATTGACAGCTTAAGCTTCTTACCCATGAGATTGGCTCAAATGCCAGAGGCCTTGGGTTTTGAAAACTCTGTCAAAGGCTATTTCCCTCATTTCTTCACATCTGAGGAGAATCTACATTATATAGGATCTTATCCAGCCCCCGAAATGTACGGGTGTGATCAAATGTCTCCCAAAGAGCGTGAGAGATTCATGACATGGTACGAGACCGTAAGACATGGCACTTTTGATTTCCATAAAGAGATGGAATCATACTGTGACAATGACGTTGTTATACTTCGTGAAGGATGCCTCAGATTCAGAGAAGAGGTAATCAAAGATGCGGGCATTGACCCCTGGAGCTGTACAACTATTGCATCAGCGTGCATGAAAACCTATCGTACACACTATCTAACTCCCTGAATCTATAGCTATCCCATCGCCAGACAACTACCGACGCCAATTCAAGGCCTACTCTAGTGGTTCCATTCAATGGTTGGAGTACTTGGCCCAGGATAAAGATATTTTTATCCAACATGCTTTGAATCGGGGGGAGAAGGCTTTTGGGCCTTACCATGTAGATGGATACACACAGATTGACGGGGTTGAGACAGTGTATGAGTACAACGGTTGTTTCTTCCACGGTTTGTAAATTATGCTTTGTCCCCCAGACCTTGTGTGTCCTAACCCAAAAGACTTTTGGGGAAATGTACCAAGAGTTTCAAGACAACTGAATTCTTTAAAGGCTACTTACGGGTTAAAAGTTGTGGTTTTGTGGGAGCACGAATGGACAGCCCTCAAAAAGGCAGATCCTAGTGTTAAGGCCTTCCTTACCCATTATGACCCTCCAGAGCCCCTGGAACCGCGACAGGCCTTGTTTGGAGGCCGGACCAATGCTTTGACATTGCGTTATGTAGCTCAACCCGACGAGACAATAGGCTATGTAGATTTTACATCCCTATATCCTCATGTAATGAGTTCCTCATTCTATCCTATAGGGCATCCTGAAATTATTCACAGCGACTTTGACGAACCCCAAAATTATTTTGGTTTAATCAAAGCGACTGTCTACCCTCCTAGGGGCTGTTTATACCTGTGTTGCCTTACAAGGGTCCTAAAGGAAAACTTTTCTTTCCCCTTTGTCGCACATGCTGTGAAAACCACAACCAGGAAAACCCCTGTGATCACACAGATCAAGAAAGAGCCCTGACCGGTGTATGGGTCACTGTAGAATTCTCTAAGGCTTTAGAGAAGGGGTATCGTGTGGCCAAAATCTTTGAAGTGTGGAACTTTTCCAGGAAATCAGACACACTTTTTAAAGAGTACATCAAAACCTTCTTGAGATGCAAGCAGATGGCTTCAGGCTATCCTGCATCGGTCACAGATCAAGAAAGTAAAGACCAGTACATTCAAGACTACCATGACAGAGAAGGCATACTTCTTGACCCTGACAGAATAGAGGTCAACAAAACCAAAAGAAATGTGTCGAAATTGTACTTGAACTCCCTTTGGGGGAAATTAGCGCAGAGATGCAATATGCTAACAACTTCGATCATTAAAGACCCCGAAGAATTTTTGGAATTTGTTTTTTTCGGACCAATACGAAATTTCACATTTTTCCTTCTTGAGTCAAGACATTGCCTTGGTGCAATGGAGGCGCCACCAAAAGTGGGTTCTACCCCCGGGTAATGTAAATGTGTTTCTTGCAGCATTTACCACAGCCTATGGCCGCCTTGAACTGTACACCCTCATGGAACAGCTTCAGAGGCGGGTTCTTTACCACGACACAGACTCTGTGGTCTATGTAAGCAAACCGGGGGATTGGACCCCCCCACTTAGCAACTATCTTGGGGGTTTAACGAGTGAACTCGAAGAGGGTGACCATATTACAGAATGGTCCTCATGTGGTCCAAAAAGCTATGCTTTTAGGACTAAAGCCAATCACGTGGTGTTGAAAGCCAAAGGCGTGACTCAAAACTATGAAAATGCACCGCGTGTAAACTTGGAATCAATCACGCGCTTGGTCGAGGGGTTCGTAAAGGACAAGAATAGTGACTTGGAGATTTTGAGCTCCTACAACAAAATAGTGAGGGATAAAAAGGGGTTCCATCTAAGAAACGCACCACTCACTAAAAGATTCAGGGTAGTCTATGACAAGAGACAGCTATTGCCTGACGGTACCACATTGCCCTTTGGCTACTGACTTATGCTACAAGCCCCAGTGTGTCTTAAAGCTTAAGATATTATGACTGCTGTCGAGGGTTTTGACCCCCGTCTACAATTGCCTTTTTCAGCATTAATTGCAGGCCCTTCAAACAGTGGTAAAACTTTTTTTGTAAAAGTATTTTAGAGAATTCTGAACATGTGTTATCTCAAAAGCCTGACAATATTGTATGGTGTTATTCATGTTACCAACCTCTGTATGATGAATTATTGAAGACAATAAAAATCAAGTTTGTTGAAGGAATACCCGATTCTCTGTCTGATTATGAACTTCTCCCCCCCACATGTAAATAATCTGCTGGTTTTGGACGATATGCTATTTGCTGGTAGCGAACACCCTGAAATTGCACGAGCTTTTACCCAATATACTCATCATAGAAACCTGTCCGTGCTTTACTTGGTCCAGAATGTGTTTCACCAAGGTAAAAATAGTCGGGCCATTAGCTTGAATGCCAACTACATGGTATTGTTTAAAAATCCTAGAGACAAACTGCAAATTAGCACTCTAGCTCAGCAGATGTACCCTGGACGGAAATCATACTTTATGGAGAGCTATGAGGACGCTACCAAAGAGCCATTTTCTTATTTAATCGTGGATTTAAAAGCAAATACTCCAGAACACCTTAGGCTACGTACAGGGCTGTTTCCGGGGGAGAGGCCTGCTGCATACCTTCCTAAAAAGTAAACGCTATGTCTCTGCGTTTAAAAAGAAACCTCCCCCTCTTGAGAAGGCTAGTAGGTTCTACAGCTAAAGAACGGAAGGCCATCTTGGGTCGCTGTTCTTCAGATCTCATATTAGCCCTATGTGAGATTGCTTTGAATCTTCTCAAAGGACGCATTCCACTCACCCTGAACCAATTGAAAAAATTAAGGAGACAAAAGACAGCGATCAAACTCTTTGCCAATAAAAGGGCCAGTCTTCAAAAGAAAAGACATAGTATACAACAGTCTGGGGGTTTTCTTCTACCTTTACTCAGTATAGCCGTGCCCTTCATCACCAGCCTTATTGGGGCCAGACGTGGGGGTTGAACACGTGGTGTGATGGCCACTAAAATGTACTTGGTGCCTCAACAAGAGTTGGATAGACTTAAAAAACAAATGCAGGGTCCTGAAGATATCAGACAAACAGCGGAAAATGATTTGGATACGGCCATGAAGGATGTTTTGAACCGAAAAGGATTGAACCCCTATGATAAGATTCAAAAATACACAAACCTAATGCAAAGGTATTTGACTCGGGTAAAGCAAGGGGAGAGAGAGACTAACCATTTAACCCTTTCCCTACCGGACCCTTTAACAGATGTCGAACCTAACGATAGCCATGCCCCTGTAAGGCCTGTACCGTCGATCTTACCTAGTGGAGATAATATGTCGGGTGAAGCTCAAATGCCATTTGAAGATAAAGTTATGCATGACCTACTGACACATGTGCCTTTACGTAACAGGAAGAATGTTAAATACATTATGAACAAGATAAAAGACTCAAAGGGGATAGCTGCTTGGAACGACTCTGGAGAGTTTATCCTTCAGGGCTCTGTGGTTAGGGGGTCCCATATGCAGGACTTGCTTAAAAGTACCACGGCTGCCCACAAGGTTGCTGATGACCGAAGGCCTCCCGGCTGGCGTCAGTTTCTTAAGGCCCTGGCAATCCTCAACATCCCCCTCTCCGGTGTACCCAACCATAAGCTTCGTCAACAGATTCAAGCTTTAAAACAAAAGCCTTCAACGAGATACAGCACCCCTAAAGATGCCCCAACGACACCGTCCCCCTATGAAAGCGATGATGCTAACTCATTTACTCCCATGAACGTCTCAGGACCTTTTCCTAAACCCGATCTCTCGGCGTGGTTAGACTTTTGAAAATGACTTTTGAATGACTATGATTAAATTCAATAAATTTTTTATTTGAAAAATAAGCAAGTTAACATTTGTGGCATTCTTGAAACATATGACGTGAGCATACGCCTTGATTACGCGTTCTTAAAGGACACACATTTGAACACTTTTGATATTTTCTAACAAAACAAGATACAAGGTTATCATTACTTCTTAAATCATCCTTATAAAGAGACATAACATCTTCAAAAGAAACTCCCCGGGCTCTTTGGCACAGGTAAAATACACAGTGGTGACCGCATGTAGTGGAAAGGTTATCTTGCACTTGTTTGATGTTGTAGTAGATCTTTGTACCGTTTAGGGTCAAAAAATCTTTAATAGATTTAGGGAAATGTGAAAAACCGGGGGGAAAGCCATAGGAATCAAAAAAAGTTGAGATTTTTCGTCCACCTTCCTGTTCTAATGTCATAGCTAGCCAATGTTCACCAGGCATGTGTTTAGGATGGGTATTGACAATAAACATTGCAGGCCTCTCAGGCCATATCTCAATAGGTAATTCATCACAAGCCAACACTCCACAAAATTGTTTTCCAATCAAGCGGCTCATGAGCCCGTCCAACTCTTGGGTATTCATGTCTTTGTTCAAAGGTCCTTAATAATAATCCACTAAGACCTGTCTTCGGGCATTCACTTCCAAGATTGAATCAGAGCATGCGTAAACAATCATGCTAACTGTACAGGCTAAAGGTGTACGGAAACGCATTTCCAGCCTGAGGTTACCTTGGGACACCACAGACAGATTTCCTGAGGTGTCATCATCAGGTGATAAATTGAAAGCATACAATGTGTAACCCTCTGCAAAATCATTTCTGTCAATAGGTAAAGAGAGATCTTTTAGATGTCGCCCTGTAGCCAGGAATAGATTGTAAAATTCTCGCACAGATATGTTGTTATTAAATTGTGGTTGGAAAGCCTTCGCCGGAACCTGACGTCCGTCCTGACAGAGCGCTACATACTCTGCATTGAAGTGCTGAAAATTAAAGGGGTTTTTATCTAAACTGCCCGTATTAGAGGCGTGATCAACCAGACCTATAACCACATATCTAGGTAAAGGGCCTAGAAATAGGTTTTCTTGACTGCAGATTCTACTGCCCACAGGTATGCTAAAGGTTTTCATGGTAATTCTTTGGAGAGGGTAAAGGGCATTTCCTTTCATCAAAGCATGTGAGTGACCCAGGCGCACGGCCGGAGATACAGATACTTTTTTAATAAAAAGGGTTGCCCCCAACACTTTCAAACTAAAATCCCCGTCTTGGGGAGACATCAGGCAAAAATCATCCTTGGCCCTGGTTAATTTTAATCTTAAATCAACCGAATTTAAGAGTAACCGTTCTTGAAAGAAAATGTCAGAGTGTATAGGGCCTAGCAAATGAAACTCTCGAGATTCGGCGCAGTAGCGAGCTCGTGCCGCTAGTCCTTTGTTTGCACCGGTGGAAGGGTCTGTCGATTCCATAGAGGCTCCTGCAGTATCCTTGCTAAACAGCCCGGCGCTAAATTGGGTTTTGAGAGTGTCTTCGGAGTAGTTTAGTAAACACTCCATGATGGCTCTATAAGGGTATGTAGCGCTGCTTTGACTGATTAGGCGTTCACCCAAAGTCACATCAACTTGGGAGAAAATGGTGGCCAAGGGGTAATTAATGAGACTCACTTTGGCATCGTCTGCAATATTAGACCCATCTCTTTTGGTCACTTTTAGACGTAAATGCACCAAGGTGTTGTTGAGGTCCAGATAGTTGTCACCATGGCCTGGTATGAAAAATTCGATAGGCCCGTTATCGGTAATAGCAGAGAGAGGGGCTATCTCCACATAACTGGATCTATCTATTGAATGCTGCGTTAACGGTGCCGTGAAAAGATCAAGTTCTGTCTTTATAGCTTCAGAGGACATTCGATGTAAAAGAGCCATGTCACTTATTCTTTTAGAAAATACTTCCTAGTATTCTTTTAGCCTGTTTTGGTACAGACCTCCTCACTTTACCCCGTCTTTGACTTACTGAGGTTCTTTTAACAGTTAACCGCCGCTTTTTAGGTGCCGGCCTACGCCTTAAACCAGGGGGTCTCTTTTTTGGCCTTCGAGACAATATCATAAGCCCCGAGCCTTCTTGATGCTCCACCTCTGGTGACGCCCTTCGGGTCATAGCATTGGCTACAACCTCACTTACTATATTTTTAGCCGCTGATTTTAAATGTGGTTTGGCTATGCTGAAGCCTCTCTTCATAAACGGTAAAACCATCCTGAAGAGGTTACGGAATATACCTCCTATCCCCGAACCATACATTGTCGGCGCTCCATGATATCCTGGTAGTCCATTACCCACTTGATCCACATAGTATGAAACATAACGGTTAGGGTCGAGCTGATGGTGCTCCATAACACTTTTATTTGTATTATGTTTATAAATATAATACAGCTATTATATATGTAGAGAGGTTTTGGTGGGTCTAAAGTGGAGTTTTACAATCGTTTTACCATAAGTAAATTCAATGTTTTCGTTCTGATCCGTTTTAAGCTCAACCAGAATGTTTTCAATATAGTTCTTGCTGACATGTACGTAGTGCGGCTTGTCATAATTGACAGTGACGATGTCCCCATCCTTGCCGTCTATATGAACTGTTCGCAGGAGGGGCACACAGCTGTCTCCGACCCTTTGATAGGTTATGATGTCGGTATAGACAAATATGTTGTAAAAGCCTGCATGTATATCCGCAGGGAATGGGAATAATTTATCGTTCACATACGTCCATTTATTGGGACCCATCCCCAACATGTAGGATAAATTACCGCTGGTCTTTATACCTCCGTTAGCAGGCCCTGAGATTTGTATCCTTTTATGGATTGGATTGTAGAATAGGAATATTTCCATCTTGTTCAGGGTTAGGTGTTCATTCAACTCTGAGACGATCCTGTCGACGGTTCTATAGAAACCTTTTTTAAGCTTAATAAGTATCGCAGGTTCCGAGAACCTTTTGCAATAAAAATCACGGTCCTTAGCTTTGATATTATACCAACTATGGGGGTATGTAATCTCGCTGAGACCTACTTCCCAAGCCTCTGATAACTCTATAGGCTTTGGAAAATTGGTTGTATACTTCGAACTCTGATTATTACGATATATCTGTGCCGACGCATTACTGGGGAGAGTCAGGTAGAAGCCGCTGTGTTCCATGATGCCCAACTGTGTACACGCGAATGATGCGCTAGTTATCATGACTAGGGGTTTAAATTAAGCCCCGTTGCCTCCACCACATCCTGCTCCAATACCCAACTGTTGAACTTTTGAGGCCAGTTTTTCCAGCGGACCAGTAACCATTTTTTACCCTTTTCTCTCTTCTGATCTAGAATCTCCTCCACGTGAAAGACTTTGTCTTTACCCAACTGGACCTTCTGTAAATCCTTCTCATAAAAAGATCCCTCTATAAGATCCCCGTCATAATCTTTTAATTTGTAGACCGGCGGAATGCGTGGCAGACATTCGGTAACGGTAAACAACTCCGAGCTAAAGCCTTGTTCGTATTTTTTGTCGAAAACACCCCTCAACTTTGATATACGCACCAAGTCACCCACTAGGAATTTAAAAGTCATTTTTTTCTTACGGCGAAGTGGGAACAAACCATACATATTTTTAAAGACTTGAAAAGAGTTTTCCGAAGAGACCTCCGAGGGCTTCATACGTATAGTCTTATGGTAGCTGTGGTTGTACCCGTTTACTAAATCCTGAACTATGTCTGTATATCGGTTGGTGTTGTGAGCTGTAAAATAGCGCCACATCCGCTCTTTCAAAGTCCTATTAAAGCGTTCCACAACCGAAGCTTTCAAATCAGAGCCTGTAGCAAAATGTACTATATTATACTTATTCATTAGCTTCTGAAATGTTTTATTAAAAAATTCTTTTCCGCCATCCGTCTGCACTTTCTTGGGTGCGCCTCCTGCCTTCAAGATCGATTCAAAGGCCCTGGTCACCTCTGCCCCGCTCTTATTTTTTAACACCCTTACATAGGCTAATTTAGAGAAAATATCTATAACCGTTAGCATGTAGCGATTTCCATCATTTTTATCGGCAAGAGACTGCATGTCACATAGATCCGCCTGAAATTGGGATAATGGATGCGTAGAAAAAACTCTATTTCTTGGAAAATGTTTTCTTACAGGTTTATGTAGAGTGTAGGCATCTTGCTCTGATAACCATTCATTCACTTTAGCATCGCTTAACAGACTACCTGTTTCTTCGACTATAGCTCTCTGTAAACGCTCTTTACCCCCATAAGACCCGGGGTTAGAGGGATTATAATATATGTTTTTCAACAGCTGCTCAGCCATCCTTCTTGCCTCTCTGAGGTACAATAACTGTAATGAGCCACTTTCATATAACGACAACATTTCAGTTTGTGAATTTTTATTTTAAGAATGCAACAATTATTACGTATACAGACAATTCAGGATTTGTTGCAAGATACAAGTCCCCGTTTTCTCAACAATCACAGCATGCAACACCCTGTATATATTGTTTAGATTTACAGGTTTGTTTCGCTGAATTTTTAAAACACACACGTCTGATATATAAGTATATAAACAACAAATATGATACACATTCACATTAAAGGGTGGTTCAAACAAATAATGTAAAATCTTAGCCAAAGTTATTTCTAGTTCTTCAGAATCCTCAACAAGCCTTGATACCATATGTGACCATTGTAAACTCTCGCCCGTATGTCGGACATGTTTCATGATTTGCTCCATTTTTAACACACGCTCTACAATAACCCCTGTATTGTGGGTTGTGTAGAACTTTACATTGTTCACTTTATTTTCAATAATCTGATGCATAACATTTGTAAGGTCTCTCAAAAGAAAAAATGTATTTATTCGCTCAAACATCGTAGACACATAGTTACCCATAGCTCTAAATAAACAAAATGTCACTCGGTCTCTTGGGATTTATTGAGCCAGAAAAGCATCACATCAGCCACCACAGCTTCCCTGTATTTGTTGTCGTCCACCAGGGTGTGTCGGATTTCTTTGAGTTTCTCATGGATGAAGATGGCCTCCTTCAGTTCATGTAGGAAGGCTTCGGTTACCCCGTAAACTCTAGGGATAGACGGCGCAATACCCATAGACTCCAGGGCGATGACCAGCGCTGGTATAAAACGGCAGGACCACAGTCTTTTCACCAGCTCCTCAAAATGATTGAAAAAGTAGTATCTAGGAGGGTCGTAGAGGCAAGGATGACGACGCTGGCTGGGATGATTGATCTCACAGCCGATGCATTTTTCTCGTATATATTCGCCAATCACCACGTTTAAAAGTGTAGCTACAGAGGCCTTGATTGTATCCACAAAAATAGTACTGGCCACCCCATCAAACACATCCTCAGGCTGGGTAAATGTCGGGGGTGTCACGGGTCTTGCCAGGGGTGCGTAGAGTGTAGGGCTTCGTGGCATAGAGTCTTTAGTGTCGGGCCCCCATGACGTAGTGGCTTCCTCGTAGATGGTCTGGAGATCCATGGTGTATGCTGAAATGAAGAACTGGCTGCTTTTTTCTTTTTATTGTAGAACAAGGCCATTGGGTATCTGGGGGGCGGGGTTAAAGCATCCGCTTACTTAGTTTTCTTCTGACGCTGTATCTTCTTGAGGCTCTTTTGCATCGTAATCTTTACGATTCGTATATATTATGCACTTCTTTAAATGAACAAGGCTCTGACGCTGTTGGCTCTGTACAAAGAGAGCATCCAACGGTTGCAACATTTTCAATTCCAGTACATCCCAACTCTTAAAAGGAATAAGCAGACGCAGTCGGGTATCCCCAGTCAGGCCACCACCCCTAAGGTTGTGGTTTCGGATTGCCTCGGTGCCGATATAGAACTCCACGCTGCCGCACGGTCGGCCATTCTTTCTTTGTATTTTCACCCTGTGAAATATTTGTCCTGAGGAGTCAGGGGTACCTTCCCAACGGGTCTCGTGGCCCGTGAACACACTATACCCCTTGGTGATAAGGCTCAGTTCAGGACACACAACCTTGCGAAAAACCGACCAGTCTTCAACACCATATTCCAAGCCTACAGTCTGGTCTGTATATTCTTCTCCTTCATCTACCGTATAGAGGGTCACTCTACAGGCCAGGTAATCAAACCGATACCCCCACTGCTGGCCATTAGACATCAACACTTGATCTGTCAGAGCATTTGCTGGCGGTATTTGGGTTCTATACACATTTAAAAAACGTTTTTTTGGCGCATCATATATTGCTGGTTGATACTTTGCCCTTGCTCTATGGGCAACCCGAAGGCCTGTTTCAGTTGTTACCGTCATCACTGCTTTGGTACCGATCCCAAATTCCATGGTTATTCTTAAGATCTTGTGCACTCTTAAACAGGTATTGTTCAGCGGCTTTATAAGGGGCCTTAACCAACCCAAACCGTGAGAAACAGTAACAGGTTGACCTGACACATGGTCACTTACTCAACCCCACCAACCCCCCTGGGCATGCACCCTTCTACATGACATAGGGTCATAAATCATTACATAGGGTCATAAATCAGGCTTGGGTCATCAATCATTAACGGCCTGTCAAATGGACCCTTACTCACCCCATAGCCCCCACCTAACCAGGCTTGCCTGACCAGAAGACATGCACACGTCATCACTACATAGGGTTCACATAGAGTTCACATAGGTTCACATAGGGTCATCAATCAAAATTTTGACACGTGACATCTACTTTAATCTCTCTCTCACAGGGTGTAAAACAAGCCTCACCCAAGGACGCTACACTTGGCGTCACAACCAAGTCCTTAAAAACCTTGCGTCCGCCCTGGAGGACAAGCGAGCTGCCACCAACTCCCTACCACCCCCAGCAGCATCACACCCCTTACGGACAAACTTTGTCCGTGAAGGGGCTAAACCACCGAAGAGCGGCTCGACACCATTAGAGCGAGACCAGCTGGAAAATGCTAGCTGACATTGGCCGGCAACTTGTGTGGCCTTCGGAGATCGCAACCACCACCCTAAGACCTGACATGGTGCTCTGGTCCCGTTCGCTCAAGAAGGTCTTCATCATTGAGCTCACAGTACCCTGGGAGGACTCAGTAGATGAGGCTTATGAGCGAAAGCATCTGCGCTATGCCGATCTAGCTGCCAAAGTACGGCATCATGGCTGGAACACAGAAGTCCGACAAGTGGAGGTGGGCTGCAGAGGTTTTGTGGCAACATCTACAACCAGACTGCTTAGAGACCTTGGAATTAAGGGCCAGAGCCAGCATTTGGCAATCAAAGCTGTATCGGAGGCGGCAGAAGGCAGCAGTCAGTGGCTCTGGATGAAGAGGAAAGACCTCAGCTGGGCCCCGAAGTGAGAGGGCCAGGAGGTATGCGGTCAACAATGCTTGACTCAGGGAGGAGGATGCCCCTGCCATGCATAGTCCCATGGGATGTTGGCTATCATCAACAAGGCAACTCCTATGACTAATTGGGAATGGGACGCAAGCGTAGGATTGATCACCCTGTCGCTGGCCGCCTTTGGGGAGGGTGTATAGTGTGAAAGGCCGAAACACCCTAGGAACCAAAGGTACACTACTGACAATGTGCTCCCCAAATTTCACCAGGCTCACTGTTCATTAACTCTTGGAAGTGCTTGCACAAAGGATAGTAACATCTCATCCTGTGTTCTTGGAATTTGAGTGTAGAAAACATTAGGAACACCTTCCTAATATTGAGTTGCAACCCCCTTTGCCCTCAGAACAGCCTCAATTCATCAGCGCTTGGAGAAGGTGTTGAAAGCGTTCCACAGGGATGCTGGCCCATGTTGACTGCAATGCTTCCCACAGTTGTGTCAAGTTGGCTGGATGTCTTTTGGGTGGTGGACCATTCTTGATACACAAAATAAACTGTTGATTGTGGAAAACCCCAGCATCGTTGCAGTTCTTGACACAGTCAAACCGCTGCACCCTATATCTGCCAGCACCTGAGGGAATGGGTACATTCATATTTATTTGTATTGTGTTGTTTCCTTGTCTATTAGGACTTTGTTGTGGCAGAATTGGGGTGAGCTGTTGTAACTTCTCAAGGGTTATGCTCTGTTTTGTGTTGGACTGTGATGTTATGTTTATAGACTCAATTTATGTTTGCACCCTAACACAAGGCCATTGTGTTCTGGAACTGTTGTTTCTATAAAATAACTTGTGTAACAATATGATTGTTTTATCACCTCTCACTATATAAGGGCATGTAACCATCTACTCTTCCAGCTCCTTCCCTGACTGAGATCAGAGAGGAATCTACCTATCAGCTGCTTGTAATAAAGATTCACCATTATAGAACTAAATTAGTTAGCTAATCTTTGAATTGATTTTTCCACAACATTTGGTGCCGTAACCCGGATGAGAGCAACCTGACTTTTTGATCCATTTCTATTGGCTTGGAACCAGACAACCCTCTGGCCAGAAAAAAAAGGTAAGAGACCTTATTAAAAAATATGTGAGGGACTGTCTGTTTTCTAGTCAAGCTTTAATGGTAAAAGATCTCTTCCATGAAATCCATGACATTTTGGGGTTCAATTTGGCAGAACTATTTCCCTATAATAATGAATCTGGCCAGTGAACAGTATAACCTAAGGAAATTGGTTAAGAGGATCTAAGGAAATGTATTCAGAGTAGAGCCTAAGGGAATTGATCCAGAGTTATCACTGATCAATAGAGGCACAGTAAAACCTAAGGAAATAGGTTCAGAGGATCTAAGAAAATTGTTCCAGAGAGTAAATCTAACGAAACTGATTTACATTGTGCCTCTAATAATCAAATCAAATGTTATTTGTCACGTGCGCCAAATACAACAGGTGTAGACCTTACAGTGAAATGCTTACTTACAGGCTCTAACCAATAGTGCAAAAAAGGTATTAGGTGAACAATAGGTAAGTAAAGAAATAAAAACAACCATAAAAAGGCAGTGGAAAAACAGTAGCGAGGCTACATACAGACACCTGTTAGTTAGGCTGATTGAGGTAGTATGTACATGTAGATATGATTAAAGTGACTATGCATATATGATGAACAGAGAGTAGCAGTAGCGTAAAGAGGGGTTGGCAGGTGGTGGGTGGGGACACAATGCAGATAGCCCGGTTAGCCAATGTGCGGGAGCACTGGTTGGTCGGGCCAATTGAGGTAGTATGTACATATGTACATGAATGTATAGTTAAAGTGACTGCATATATGATAAATGGAGAGTAGCAGCAGTGTAAAAGAGGGGTTGGATTGGGGGTGGGGCACACAATGCATATAGTCCAGGTAGCCATTTGATCACCTGTTCAGGAGTCTTATGGCTTGGGGGTAAAACTGCAGAAGCCTTTTTGTCCTAGACTTGGCACTCCGGTACCGCTTGCCGTACGGTAGTAGAGAGAACAGTCTATGACTGGGGTGGCTGGAGTCTTTGACAATTTTTTGGGCCTTCCTCTGACACCGCCTGGTGTAGAGGTCCTGGATGGCAGGCAGCTTAGCCCCAGTGATGTACTGGGCCGTATGCACTACCCTCTGTAGTGCCTTGCGGTCGGAGGCCGAGCAATTGCCGTACCAGGCGGTGATGCAACCAGTTCTCTCGATGTTGCAGCTGTAGAACCTTTTGAGGATCTCAGAACCCATGCCAAAGCTTTTTAGTTTCCTGAGGGGGAATGGGCCTTGTCGTGCCCTCTTCACAACTGTCTTGGTGTGTTTGGACCATTCTAGTTTGTTGGTGATGTGGACACCAAGGAACTTGAAGCTCTCAACCTGCTCCAATGCAGCCCTGTCGATGCGAATGGGGGCGTGGTTGGCCCTCCTTTTTCTGTAGTCCACAATAATCTCCTTTGTCTTGATCACGTTGAGAGAGAGATTGTTGTCCTGGCACCACACTGCCAGGTCTCTGACCTCCTCCCTATAGGCTATCTCATCATTGTTGGCGATCAGGCCTACCACTGTTGTGTCCTCTGCAAATTTAATGATTGTGTTGGAGTCGTGCCTGGCCATGCAGTCGTGTGTAATTAGGGAGTATAGGAGGGGACTGAGCACGCACCCCTGGGGGGCTCCAGTGTTGAGGATCAGTGTGGCAGATGTGTTGCTACCTACCCTCACCACCTGGGGGTGGCCCGTCAGGAAGTCCAGGATCCAGTTGCAGAGGGAGGTGTTTAGTCCCAGGATCCTTAGCTTAGTGATGAGCTTTGAGGGTACTATGGTGTTGAACGCTGAGCTGTAGTCAATGAATAGCATTCTCACATAGGTGTTCCTTTAGTCCAGGTGGGAAAGGGCAGTGTGTAGTGCAATAGAGATTGCATCATCTGTGGATCGGTTTGGGCGGTATGCAAATTGGAGTGGGTCTAGGGTTTCTGGGATAATGGTGTTGATGTGAGCCATTACCAGCCTTTCAAAGCACTTCATGGCTACGGACGTGAGTGCTACAGGTCTGTAGTCATTTAGGCAGGTTGCCTTCGTGTTCTTGGGCACAGGGACTATGGTGGTCTGCTTGAAACATGTTAGTATTACAGACTCAATCAGGGACATGTTGAAAATGTCAGTGAAGACACCTGCCAGTTGGTCAGTAAATGCCCGGAGCACACGTCCTGGTAATCAGTCTGGCCCCGCAGCCTTGTGTATGTTGACCTGTTTAAAGGTCTTACTCACATCCTCTACGGAGTGCGTGATCACACAGTTGTCCGGAACAGCTGATGCTCTCATGCATGCCTCAGTGGTGCTTGCCTCAAAGCGAGCATAGAAGTGATTTAACTCGTCTGGTAGGCTCGTGTCACTGGGCAGCTATCGGCTCCCTTTGTCGTCTGTAATAGTTTGCAAGCCCTGCCACATAAGACAAGCGTCGGAGCCGGTGTAGAATGATTCAATCTCAGCCCTGTGTTGACGCTTTGCCTGTTTGATGCTTCGTCGCAGAGCATAGCAGGATTTCTTGTAAGCTTCCGGGATAGAGTCCCGCACCTTGAAAGAGGCAGCTCTGCCATTTAGCTCAGTGCGAATGTTGCCTGTAATCCATGGCTTCTGGTTGAGATATGTACGTACAGTCACTCTGGGGACGACGTCCTCGATGCACTTATTGATAAAGGCAGTGACTGATGTGGTGTACTCCTCAATGCCATCGGAAGAATCCAGGAACATTTTCCAGTCTGTGATAGCAAAACAGTCCTGTAGTTTAGCATCTGCTTCATCTAACCACATTTTTTATAGACAGAGTGCTTCCTTTTTGAATTTTTGCTTGTAAGCAAGAATCGGGAGGATAGAGTTGTGGTTGGATTTATCAAATGGAGGGCGAGGGAGAGCTTTGTACACGTCTCTGTGTGTGGAGTACAGGTGATCTAGAATTTTTTCCCCCTCTGTTTGCACATGTAACATGTTGATAGAAATTTGGTAGAATTGATGGGTAAGGATGGGCTTACCTACAATTACTTGAAAAATACTATTGGATCAGCATATTAGCAGGCCTCCAAGTAGGAATTGGATTCCCTACAATTAAATACAAATATAATATATACAGTGTATTCAGACCCATTGACTTTTTGAACATTTTGTTATGTTATAGCCTTATTCTAAAATGGATTTAATAAAACAAATCCTCAGTAATCTACACACAACACCCATAGTGACAAAGATAACTGTTTTTTTAGAATTTTTTTGCTAATTTATAAAAAAAAAAAAACATACCTTATTTACATAAGTATTCAGACTGTTTGCTATGAGACACAAAATTGAGCTCAGGTGCATCCTGTTGTCATTGATCATCCTTGAGATGTTTCTACAACTTGATTGGAGTCCACCTGCGGTAAATTCAATTGATTGGACATGATTTGGATAGGTACACACCTGTCTTCAGTTGAAGTCGGAAGTTTACATACACTTTAGCCAAATACATTTAAACTCAGTTTTTCACAATTCCTGACATTTAATCCAAGTAAAAATTCCCTGTCATAGGTCAGTTAGGATCACCACTTTATTTTAAGAATGTGAAAGGTCAGAATAATAGTGTAGAGAGTGATTTATTTCAGCTTTTATTTCTTTCATCACATTCCCACATTCCCAGTGGGTCAGAAGTTTACATACACTCAATTAATATTTGGTAGCATTGCCTTTAAATTGTTTAACTTGGAACAAACAAACGTTTCGGGAAGCCTTCCACAAGCTTCCAACAATAAGTTGGCCCATTCCTCCTAACAGAACTGGTGTAACTGAGTCAGACTAGTAGGCCTCTGTTCTCACACACGCTTTTTCAGTTCTGCCACAAATTTTCAATGGGTTTGAGGTCAGGGCTTTGTGATGGCCACTCCAATACCTTGAATTTGTTGTCCTTAAGCCATTTTGCCACAACTTTGGAAGTATGCTTGGGGTCATTGTCCATTTGGAAGACACATTTGTGACCAAGCTTTAACTGATGTCTTGAGATGTTGCTTCAATATATCCACATAATTTTCCTCCCCCATGAAGCCATCTATTTTGTGAAGTGCACCAGGCCCTCCTGCAGCAAAGCAACCCCACAACATGATGCTGCTACCCCTGTGCTTCACGGCTGGGATGGTGTTCTTCGGCTTGCAAGCGTCCCCCTTTTCCCTCCAAACATAACGATGGTCATTATGGCCAAACGGTTCTATTTTTGGTTCATCATGACAGATTACATTTCTCCTAAAGGTACGATCTTTGTCCCCAAGTGCAGTTGCAAACCAGAGTTTTGGAGCAGTGGCTTCTTCCTTGCTGAGCAGCCTTTCAGGTTATGTTGATATAGGACTCGTTTTACTGTGAATATAGATACATTTGTACCTGTTTCCTCCAGCATCTTCACAAGGTCCTTTGCTGTTGTTCTGGGATTGATTTGCATCCCTGACTCCTCCATCAATGCCTCTGGTCCCAAGAGCTACCTTAAACAAGCTCCCACCAACGTTATGTATGTATTTTATAATTTGGGCACATTGAATATTACTCTCAAAATAAAGTGAATATCCAACGGAAATGGATAATAAATATAATATTGTTAGTGTAGACTAAAATACAAACAATGCCTTCCAATAAGGGGAAAGTGGCATCCCAGTGAACAGAAGTTATCATATTTGTTTTGCAGAACATTGTTTGAGAGTGATCCGTGTGTATTAGTAGTAGTGATTGAGAGGGTTTTCCTATTGGCAAGAGTAGAAGGGTCCTAGTTGAAGGAAACATACATGGAGACTAATGAAAGTAAAGACAATGATAATGGAAAGATTCATGGTACTCATGGTCTATCAAATGTAATGAGTGTTGACAGTATGGTGAATGGTAATATGTTATTAGTAGCTTTCAGATAGCACTCCATTAATGCAATATTTTAGTAATTTGAAGAGCTAAGGTTTCACTACAAGGTCACATGAAAAATATGAGTGTGAACAGCATTTGGTTGCCATTGCGAACAGAGGGATTGAGCCTTAGGACTGATATTGAATTAGAGGCTGCCATCTGGTGTTTGGGATAAACATAAGCTTCCTGTGGCCGATAGATAAGCAGCCAGTAACAGTGAGTGAACTCGAACAGGATGTAAGGGACACAGTGGAAAAATTTGGAACAGAGGTATGAATAATAGAATAGGATACATTATTTCTCAATTCGATAGTTTGAATAAATAAGTAAGAAGGAAACGTCATCTAAAAACAATCTGTATTACGTGGAACACTGTCCAAAATTGAAGTGAGTAGATACAAATACATGTTTTAGTATGAAAGAGCTGATAAACCAGCACCAACTTTTTGAAGGCCCTAGCAGATTTGTTAAACAACAGGTTTCATATTTTGACTAGTTGATGTCCCAGGGACAGAAAGTACAGAACACAAGCCATACGTCAATTCAACCGGTCTAGACGATAAGATTACAAGAAAGGGGCTCTGAGATTGTTTACTTTAGAAGGTGCCTATTTGGCTTAATGGGACCCTGTATCATCTGGGTCTCCAGTATGATTATATGTATGCATGTTTTTATCGAGGCTTCCTCGCCAAAATGCAGTGAGCTCGATTGAAAATGAGAGGGAGGTAGATGGGCATAGTAGTACCAAAAATAGCATTTTTAGGATTGATTAAGATGTAGAATAGTGAAAATGAATTACATGTTTATTTTCTCTTTCTGGACTGATGGAATGTCCACTACCAAGTTTTCTGATGAGTTTAAAAATGATTCTGTATTTCTTCCTTTGAAGTGTTTCCTGAGGCAGGTGCCTTGGGAAAGTAGTTGGTGAAATTCTGCAGTACTATAAAGTATAAAGGTACCTGGATCTGGCTGTTAAGGGAGCTCCCAAATTAAATAAGGCCTGGCCATTTGTTTGTTTTTGCCCTATGTTCTACCGCACACACACACCTGCATACACACACAACCCAACCGTCTATACTTATGAATATTTGTTAGTGCTGTTAATACTGTGTCTGATTTATTGTGTGGGGTTTTCTATTTGGTTTTAGTAGGTTCTTCACGGGTTAGAAAAGATGCACCTTTCTAACCCGATATGCAAAACATGTACTTAGTCATTCTATATTATGTTTTGTGTGGACCCCAGGAAGAGTAGCTGCTGCTTTTGCAACAGCTAATGGGGATCCTAATAAAATACCAAAATACCTTAAAGGGCACACAAATGACATTTTCTGAAGTATCTAATGTCTGAATTTTGGTTGCACACTTAAGTTGAGAAATGTACTGAAACACCCAATGTAAACCTGGTATAGATCATATTTAGCATGTTTTAAAACAAGTCTGAAGTACAGGGAAAGAAAAGGGAAAGAACAGACTCACTTTAAGGTTTTGAATGACCTCTGTTCTGACGAGGTGTTATCACCCTCCCTAGAAAGATCAGTGACATTGGTTTATATTTAAATATAATATGTAAATGCTGATAGGTATGACAAAGTGTATTGTTGTTGAAACAAATCACCTTTTTTCCCTTTACCATTTATAATTCATTGATAGTTCTGATTTGGACGAGCGAGAAGGAGAGAGACAGAGCGCTGCCCCTGAACTGTGCAGAAGGCACACAGGGAGGGGGCGGGTGAGCTACTCACACACAAGTACACAGTGTGAGTCAAGTGTCCAAAGGGGCAATGATGGTGGCTGTAGAAAAGAATGTGTCCAATGTTTAATTTGTCAAGATCACAACGCAGGAAAGGAAGCACCAACCTATTTGTCAAGACTACCAGTCCCCAGGGGCCCTTTGGTAAATATGCAAATTGATTTTGTTCACTAGCCTGCCTTTAAAATAAAAAAAGAGATATTGGTAATGGTTGACAGCCACTTAAAATAGATTGCAGCCTTCCCCACATCTAATGAGGAAGCAAAGACTGTGGCTAAATGCCTGTTACATATTGTTGTACAAATTGGTGTACAATAAAGTTTAGATAGCGATTGGGGGTAACATTTCAAGTCGAAGATAAAGAAAGAACTGTGAGACCTGACGCAAGTTAAGATATTTTTATGGACTGTTTCACCCGGAAAGTTCTGGACTTGTGGAAGGGTAATATGGTGTTCTGAAAAATAAACTGGCAAAAATATGTGCCCAAACAGGACTTACCTGTGTGAATGCCCTACTCATAGTTTTCAATGCGTTCCACCCCAGTCAGGAAAGGTTTCTGATGGCCCGTCCCATGAAAACCCCTGTGTCACCACCAGCTGCAGTCCCAGATCTGCATCTGTTGGATGACACTATGATGAAGTACTGTATAACTGACTAACTGTATTCGAGCTGTTCACTCACAGGTCTCTGCTGCCCAACTCCCCAAGACGACCGTCCCCATCACAATCTCCAACATGGAGATTGGGTAATGGTCAGGAGAAACAACAGAGGTAAAGAACCATTGAAAGCTAGGTGGAAAAGACCACATCGGATCACCCTCACCACCCCAACGGCAGTAAAAAAGCTTATGGAAACACCTGGATCCACGCCTCCCACTGTAAGCATGTAGCAAAGCCGGAAGAAGATGTTACTCCTACAACCCAGTAGGGGCACTCTGCTTACCCTGGGACCTCCTACAACCCAGTAGGGGCACTCTGCTTACCCTGGGACCTCGTACAACCCAGTAGGGGCACTCTGCTTACCCTGGGAGCTCCTACAACCCAGTAGGGGCACTCTGCTTACCCTGGGACTCGCAGCCATTGTGGCTGTTGGCATCCTCTCAGTGGTAGCAGATTTTGAGCCAGAGGCGGGTTAACTTCCTTTAACCTCTCCGCTCCAAAGAGGCCCGGCTTCCACAGGGTTAAACCCAGAAGAAGATGACCCTGCTGACTTGGACCTGGACTCTGATGACCCTGCAGACCTGAAGAGAAGAAAAAGAGGACATGAACATTTTGGGGTTTCCCCCGGGTCAAACACTTTCTTACAATTAGCTAGTAATGTCTCTGTACTACAGAATGTATCAGATTGTTGTGGATGGTTACCAGACAGTGCTGAGACTATGCCATTACTAGCTATACCCCTCGGTGTTTATTAAATATTAATGTGGACCAAAGCAGTTACCTTACATACCGAGAGCTTGATTCGGTGGAGGATAAGGTGTTTTACATGAGAAGGTTTTAATAATCCCACCTCTGCCCAAACAACCCATCACCCTGTCCTACTCTTCCCCAGGTTATTTGTGTTATATAGCAACTGGAACCGGTCTCCAGTTGGGGGAAAGTATAACCTTTCTGTCTACAATAACATAATCCTGCCCTTACTGTTGAGAAATGGATCGGAGCCCTAACATGTCATTGGGAACGCTAAACCTACTTCCTCAGTAAGTGGAACTACTGTATGTGTGTGTGTGGGGGGAAAGCCTACTATTATCTGCCTACAAACTGGTCAGGATCCTGCTATGCTGCCTATGTTGTTCCTGTTGTGTGTGCTATCCCAGTATCCCCAAATCACCCTTTTCTCTGCATTAATTCCCAATTATGGCATGACAACCGTGCTTGATTCCTTTAGAGAACTAGCAAATGTAGAAAGAATGGGTAATGCTACTGCTATTGAATAATTAACTGTTGAACTTGTATAAGGGAGGGGTTGGTGGGTCAAGAATGCTGAGTCAGTTGCCACTATCAGACGTGGTGGTTTCTATTGCAAACAAGCAAGATAAGTTGGGTTGGGATATGTTTGCACGGGTGAAAACTAGCCTGTGGAATTTTTGTTGCAATGTCTCCTGGTACTAGTTGGAGTCCTTTTTGCTATCTTTTCTCAAGCCGGATGACCTTGGTGAGGAGATTGTGTGAAACAGCAGTATCTCCTCCCCACCAGATCGTCATGACCACAGAAGTTAACGTAAATGACTTGACAGACCTCATCACCGTTTCACACTTCGTTAGTTATCCAGATGGCCCTATTGGGGACAATAAAGCCTACTGTCATTGAAATGACCCCGATCCCTATGAACCTTCCTTTCCACCAGATTATTATTATTATTTAGTTACCGTTCAAGAGTTCCATTCAGACCACCCCTTTCCGTGTAAAATACCAATTTCCCAGAAACCAGAAGGATTTTAAGTAATGTCTGACAACAGCTCAGGTATATAATGTTGGGTGATGCTTATGTTTCCCGTAGCATCAAAGGGGGAATTGTTGTGGCAGAATTGGGGTGAGATCTGTTCTGTGTTGGACTTTGTTGCTATGCATTTCATAGACTCCTGTTATGTCTGCACCCTAACACAAGGCCATAGTGTTCTGGAACTGTTGTTTCTATAAAATAACTGTTGTGTAACAATAATATGATTGTTTTATCACCTCTCACTATATAAGGGCATGTAACTATCTACTCTTCCAGCTCCTTCCCTGACTGAGATCAGAGGGGAATCTACCTATCAGCTGCTTGTATTAAAGATTCACCATTATAGAACTAAATTAGTCTCTAATCTTTGGATCAAATCAACCACAACCATTTGAACAGAAAGTGAGATTAAGTGGCATTCACAAAGGTAAAAATCTGTCACGTATTAACAGATCAGCAGCGGTCCTGGCTTGTAGCTTACATTGAACTAGACTGTGCCTCCCTCCCGTAGCCTCAATGTGCTTGACTACAGTATCCTGCTGGCCCATCAACCCTTGCACCAAGACATGCTGGACAGGAAGCACTCAGACTGTCAAATGAATAATCAAATGGCATTTTGTTCTATTTGTGTCAGTGAACATACTGTCTGTATAATTACTTTATAAAACGCCTACATTCGCTGTAAAACAAGATTGATTAAGAACAGTAGGTGGCATCACATATAGCTTCTGCTGCAGTGGTAGCCTATAGATATTTACTGTACATACACTTTTTGTCATTTAACTGTTATTCCATTTGTTCACAACATGGCATTTTATGTGTTTTATGATTTAATAAATATTCTCAGGAATTTGACTGAAGAGACATTTAACCTGAAAATAATCTGGCATAGTTCTCAAAAAAATAAATCACGCATGAATGCTTTTTTGAGGGGGAATAACTTGTTATTAGAGAATCCATAATAAAACCAATCACAGAGTGAGTGTGGTGGGTATTGAAAACACAGCTGGGACAGGGACTGGGTAGAGAAAGTATTCAACACACTGGAAATAGATTATGAAAATAATAGTGCAAAAGACGGACTTCTTTGTTCATCTTTAGTTGTGTAGTTTAGGTTCATAAATCCTGTAAGAGATCAATGGCAAACAGTATAATTTTAGTCTGTATACAAATCAATTTGTCAGTGTCATGAAGGAGGAACCTTCTATTGATGTTTTATATTGCCAGAAAGATTACATTCTCAACTTTCAGCAAAAAATATGAATTTCTGTCTGTGTATCGATAAACTTTTCAGTGTATTCTGACACACATACAAAAACACACACATGACACACACCCACTGATTGGCAGGGTTGTTAACTGATATCTGCATCGGGAGTGTTAGCTAGCTGAGAGTCTGAAGGTTTGGAGCCGCTCTGATTGCTCCCTCCGTAATCTATGGAAGAGTATTAGGGCCAAGTGAAGAGAAAAAAATGCAACAGGTGGTGGTACTTTGAACGTTGAGCATGTTTGGGATGCTCTGGATTAACATGTACAACAGCATGATCCAGTTTCTGCCAATATCCAGCAATTTCGTACCGCCATTGATGAGGAGTGAGACAACATTCCACAGGCCACAATCAACAACCTGATCAACTGAAAAGGGATAAGTCAAGTTGCATGAGGCAAATAGAGGTCACACCAGATACTGACTGGTTTTCTGATCCAAGGCTCTACCTTATTTTTTTAAAAGGTATCTGTGACCAACAGATGCATATCTGTATTCCCAGTCATGTGAAATTGGTCCCCCTTTGAGGCTAAAACAGCCTCCACTCTTCTGGGAAGGCTTTCCACTAGATGTTGGAACATTGCTGCGGGGACTTGCTTCAATTCAGCCACAAAAACATTAGTGAGGTCGGGCACTGATGTTGGGCAATTAGGCCTGGCTCGCAGTCGGCGTTCCAATTCATCCCTAAGGTGATCGATGGGGTTAAAACCAGGGCTCTGTGCAGACCAGTCAAGTTCCTCCACACCGATCTCGACAAACCATTTCTGTATGGACCTCGCTTTGCTGAAACAAAAAAGGGCCTTCCCCGAACAGTTGCCAGAAAGTTGGAAGTCATTGCATGCTGTAGTGTTAAGATTTCCCTTCACTGGAACTAAGGGACCTAGCCCGAACCATGAAAAACAGCCCCACATCATTATTCCTCCTCCACCAAACTTTATAGTTGGCACTATGCATTCAGGTAGGTAGCGTTCTCCTGACATCCTCCAAACCCAGATTAGTCCGTCGGACTGCCAGATGGTGAAGCGTGATTCATCACTCTAGAGAACACGTTTCCACTGCTCCAGAGTCCAATGGCGTCGATCTTTACACCACTCTAGCCAACGTTTGGCATTGCTCATGGTGATCTTAGGCTTGTGGGCGGCTGCTCAGCCATGGAAACCCATTTCATGAAACTCCAGACTAACAGTTATTGTGCTGACGTTGTTTCTAGAGGCAGTTTGGAACTTGGTACTGAGTGTTGCAACCGATGCTTCAGCCCTTGGTGGTCCTGTTCTGTGAGCTTGTGTGGTCTACCACTTCGCGGCTGAGCAATTGTTGCTCCTAGAGGTTTCCACTTTACAATAACAGCACTTACAATTGACCGGGGTAGCTCCCACAGGGCAGAAATTTGATGAATTGACTTGTTGGAAAAAGAGGCATCTTATGAAGGTGCAACATTGAACGTCACTGAGCTCTTCAAATGTATTTATATAGCCCTTCGTACATCAGCTGATATCTCAAAGTGCTGTACAGAAACCCAGCCTAAAACCACAAACAGCAAGCAATGCAGATGTTGATGTACGTTGGCTAGGAAAAACTCACTAGAAAGGCCAAAACCTAGGAAGAAACCTAGAGAGGAACCAGGCTATGAGGGGTGGCCAGTCCTCTTCTGGCTGTGCCGGGTGGAGATTATAACAGAACAAGGCCAAGATGTTCAAATGTTCATAAATGACCAGCATGGTCAAATAATAGGTCTGGGACAGGTATCACGTCCGGTGAACAGGTCAGGATTCCATAGCCGCAGGCAGAACAGTTGAAACTGGAGCAGCAACACGGCCAGGTGGACTGGGGACAGCAAGGAGTCATCATGCCAGGTAGTCCTGAGTCATGGTCCTACGGCTCAGGTCAACCGAGAGAGAGAGAGAGAGAGAGAGAAAGAAAGAGAGAATTAGAGAGAGCATACTTAAATTCACACAGGACACCGGATAAGACAGGAGAAGTACTCCAGATAAAGCAAACTGACCATAGCCCCCCGACACAAACTACTGCAGCATAAATACTGGAGGCTGAGACAGGAGGGGTCAGGAGACACTGTGGCCCCATCCGATGATACCCCCGGACAGGGCCAAACAGGAAGGATATAACCCCACCCACTTTGCCAAAGCACAGCCCCCACACCACTAGAGGGATATCTTCAACCACCAACTTACCATCCTGAGACAAGGCCGAGTATAGCCCACAAAGATCTCCGCCACGGCACAACCCAAGGGGGAGGCGCCAACCCAGACAGGAAGATCACATCAGTGACTCAACCCACTCAAGTGACACACCCCTCGTAGGGACGGCATGAAAGAGCACCCGTAAGCCAGTGACTCAGCCCCTGTAATAGGGTTAGAGGCAGAGAATCCCAGTGGAAAGAGGGGAAACGGCCGGGCAGTGACAGCAAGGGCGGTTCGTTGCTCCAGAGCCTTTCCATTCACCTTCACACTCCTGGGCCAGACTACACTCAATCATATGACCCACTGAAGAGATGAGTCTTCAGTAAAGACTTAAAGGTTGAGACCGAGTTTGCGTCTCTCACATGGGTAGGCAGACCATTCCATAAAAATAGAGCTCTATAGGAGAAAGCCCTGCCTCCAGCTGTTTGCTTAGAAATTCTAGGGACAATTAGGAGGCCTGCGTCTTGTGACCGTAGCGTGCGTGTAGGTATGTACAGCAGGACAAAATCAGAAAGATAGGTAGGAGCAAGCCCATGTAATGCTTTGTAGGTTAGCAGTAAAACCTTGAAATCAGCCCTTGCCTTGACAGGAAGCCAGTGTATGGAGGCTAGCACCGGAGTAATATGATCAAATCTTTTGGTTCTAGTCAGGATTCTAGCAGCCGTATTTAGCACTAACTAATGTTTATTTAGTGCTTTATCCGGGTAGCCGGAAAGTAGAGCAGTGCAGTAGTCTAATCTAGAAGTAACAAAAGCATGGATTAATTTTTCTGCATCCTTTTTGGACAGAAAGTTTCAGATTTTTGCAATGTTATGTAGATGGAAAAAAGCTGTACTGGTTAAGGGCGCTGTACTGCAGCGCAGGCTGTGCCATCAGAGTCCCTGGTTTCGCGCCCAGGCTCTGTTGTAACCGGCCGCGACCGGGAGGTCCGTGGGGCGACGCACAATTGGCCTAGCGTTGTCCGGGTTAGGGAGGGATTGGTCGGTAGGGATGTCCTTGTCTCATCACGCACCAGCGACTTGGCCAGGCGCAGTGCGCGCTAACCAAGGTTGCCAGGTGCACGGTGTTTCCTCCGACACATTGGTGCGGCTGGCTTCCGGGTTGGATGCACGCTGTGTTAAGAAGCAGTGCGGCTTGGTTGGGTTGTGTATCGGAGGACGCATGACTTTCAACTTTCGTCTCTCCCGAGCCCGTATGGGAGTTGTAGCGATGAGACAAGATAGTAGCTACTACAACAATTGGATACCACAAAATTGGGGAGAAAAAAAAATAAAAAATAAAAAGAGAGATCAGGGTCCAGAGTAACGCCGAGGTCCTTCAGTTTTATTTGAGATGTCCTCCGTACAACCATTAAGATTAATTGTCAGATTCAACAGAAGATCTCTTTGTTTTTTGGGACCTAGAACAAGCATCTCTGTTTTGTCCGAGTTTAAAAGTAGAAAGTTTGTAGCCATCCACTTCCTTATGTCTGAAACACAGGCTTCTAGCAAGGGCAATTTTGGGGCTTCACCGTGTTTCATTGAAATGTACAGCTGTGTGTCATCTGCATAGCAGTGAAAGTTAACATTATGTTTTCGAATGACATCCCCAAGAGGTACAATATATAGTGAAAACAATAGTGGTCCTAAAACAGAACCTTGAGGAACCGAAATTTACAGTTGATTTGTCAGAGGACAAACTATTCACAGAGACAAACTGATATCTTTCCGACAGATAAGATCTAAACCAGGCCAGAACTTGGACGTGTAGACCAATTTGGGTTTCCAATCTCTCCAAAAGAATGTGGTGATCGATGGTATCAAAAGCAGCACTAAGGTCTAGGAGCACGAGGACAGATGCAGAGCCTCGGTCTGATGCCATTAAAAGGACATTTACCACCTTCACAAGTGCAGTCTCAGTGCTATGATGGGGTCTAAAACCAGACTGAAGTATATCAGTTCTTCTACTGCCAATGTTAGTCTATGGAGATTGTATGGCTGTGTACTCGATTTTATACACCTATCAGCAACGGGGGTAGCTGAAATAGCTGAATCCACTATTTTTAAGGCGTGTCCACATACGTTTGTATATATAGTGTATATTGACTATTGGTTGAGACGCAGGGCCCGTTCTAGCTTTCTCGTGTGGGAAATTGGAAATGTGAACTGGGCCAAGTTGGGGGTAATGATGCATTTAGGTTAAAGTTTATTGAGATGCATGAATATACCACACTAAAAGCTTGATTTTATGGCTGTTTTAAAATAAATTTCCATCAATTCTACATAGTAATGATTTATGTTCACTACTTGGTCAATTGATTTGATGATTAAATCTATGCAAATAAATTTGGCTGTATAAATTGATAGTTCACCCCTCTGTTTTATTTTATTCTATAGGGTATATTGTAACCATGTGTTCAAGCCAATCAAATCAAAGTTTATTCAGGGCTGTCCTTTTAGAACTACGAAAGGCGCTCCAATTGTTTAAAAGAACACATCAAGATCTGTTGCCTATGCCCAGTGGCAACCCGTCATTCAGGGCAGTTCAGAGCCCCACCTGTTTAGCAAAAAAAAAAAAAAAACATTTGTTTTTTTGTTGCCTGTTTTGCATGTTATTTTGACATTAATACGTGTCACAAATCAGTTTGCAAACAATGTAATAAAAAAAACATGTTTTATTGAGTTAATAAAGCCGCATACAAACATGGTCTCTTTTTTGCTTTCTTGAGTAAGGCAGCTCCAAAATGCAGGTGTTTCAGCCTTTCTGTGGTGGTGGGGCAGCCAATGGAAAATACGGAGCATAGGGGTTTGTGTTCGGTCACTCATGTGGACACTACTACACCACAAAATATACAGGGAGAGCTCAAAAATTCAAGCCCTTTGGGTGCTGCCAGAGAGTTACATTAGAAGTGCCAATCCAAGAAGGTTCATGGTCATTGGCCACAGATAAAGTTACATCAAATCACGTTATATCTACCTTAGCTTTGATTGGACTGAGCACATCAACATCATACTTTCAAAATCTTAGCTAGCAAGCTAGCAGTCATCATCATGCATCATGTCGACAATCTACCTTCAAATCATTTTCCATCCTTGTCATATGAAGAGAAATTACAGATGAAATGTATTGGTGCTCATCAGCCATTGGTCATAAACACTACGCAACAAGTTGGAAGTCGCAAATTGACCAATGAGGGGTTTGGAAGTGATCAGTGGCTAACTGTAAGCTTTGCAAAGCAATCACTAGCCTGCTATTCAGTGGGTGTGGGGTCCAAGTCTGGGTTTAAGGGTCTGTTTTCCCAGCATAAAAGGATAAACATTCAACACCATGGGCCAGAAAAGGTTGAATACATTGGCCATGCTGTCAATCCAGCATAACTTCTGCATCGTTCAAAACAACTGGAAATCTCCAACTTCAGTGAGTTCAAGACAACTGGGAACTCTGAAGAAAACAAGCTCAGACTGGAAAAATACATTTTGACTGGTCATCCAACTCGGAATTCCAAGTCGGGAACTCAGGCCTCTTTTTGGAGCTCCGACCTGAAGATCACTGATGTCATGATTCAACCTTGTTTTTCCCGAGTTCCCAGTTGTCTTGAAAGCACCATAAATCCAGAGAATGCCAGACTTTGATGACAAAGTTGGATGAAATCATTTGCCCACTGTCACGTTCGTCGAATGGAGGAGACCAAGGCGCAGCGTGATATGAATACATGTTCTATATTTAATGAAGAAAGAATACTAAAACAAACTTACAAAACAGCAAACGACTGTGACGCTATACTACAAACAGTGCATACACAGGCAACTAAACATAGACAATAACCTACGAAATACCCAAAGAAGATGGCTGCCTAAATATGGTTCCCAATCAGAGACAACGATAAACAGCTGCCTCTAATTGAGAACCAATCTAGGCAACCACAGACATAAATAAACACCTAGATGGGCCTAGATACTTATTTTCCACCATAATTTGCAAATAAATTCATTAAAAAATCCTACAATGTGATTTTCCTGATTTTTTTCTAATTTTGTCTGTCATAGTTGAAGTGTACCTATGAAAATTACAGGCCTCTCATCTTTTTAAGTGGGAGAACTTGCACAATTGGTGGCTGACTAAATACTTTTTTCCCCACTGTATATAGCCTTGTTATTGTTATTTTATTGTTGCACTTTTATTTTTTTTACTTTAGTTATTTAGTAAATATTTTCTTAACTCTTATTTTTCTTAACTGCATTGTCGGTTAAGGGCTTGGAAGTAAGCATTTCACAGTTGTATTCAGTGCAAGTGACAAATACATTTTTATTTGATTTGATATGCCCCCTTTGTTTATCTTACGATTCTGACTTGGTGTACAACGGTGTTGGCTCCTCTGAGGAGGAAGGGGAGGACTATCCTTCAGTGGATTTCAGTATTTTTTTTTTATTGTAAAACATTTAGAAAGATATACTTTTAGATAAAACTACACTAAATATAATCATGTCACCAAATAACTGATTAAAACACACTATTATGCAAAGAAGGTCAACAGCAATGTAGGGTAGCATTATGGTGTAGCCTATCAGAGCTCATGCAGCATGAACTGACATTTTGTCCACCCAATCAAAGGATCAGAAAATTAATCTAGTACTGAAAGCATAAACTACAGCTATCTTCTAGCACTGCAGTGTATAAAATGTGGTCAGTAATTGACTCAGAGAGAGAAAGAATAGTTTAACAGTTTTGAACAAATTCATTTCTTCCAAAATGAAGGAGAAGCAAGAGACAAATAGAGAGAGAGACAAAAAAAATTGTCACTTTCAGTTTCACTTACTTAGCTAGCAAATGCAACTAGCTAGTTTAGCCTACTGAAACACCCTGCTCAAACAGAGGGATGCTATTTTTGCTAGCTATGACTTTCCAACACAACACTGGAACTCTTCCAAGTCAAGGTAAGCTTTTGGTATTACTAATTTATTGCCACCGGGACCCACCGGTGTAACTGCTTACTGACTATGCACTGATGTTACTGCATGATTGTAGCGGTTTACTGAAGTGTTAACGTTAGTTCTATTAGTTACTCTGACTATGAAGTTACTTTAGCTAAAATGGTGACAATGCTGTAGGCTGTGTGTGGCAGTTTGGTTTGGAAAGGTTATTTCGCCTGGTCACATACAGCTGATGTGTTGAGCATTGAAGACCACAATCGAAGGGAAGAGTTGAGAGGAGGAGAGTTTATGGATGCGAGAAGGAATACAATGTGGCTGCTATGAAAGTGAGCTGTGTTTACGCGTGATCAGGGGTGCGATTCTGTTGAAATAGTTTCTTAAAAGGAAGCCAACGGGAACAAAACGTGGATAAACATACCTGAATTTGTCCAATAGAAACTCCTGTTTGCAACTGTTGGACTAATGATTCCCCCCTATATCTGCTAGATGCAGGCAAGAGTGTGCAAGGCCATACTGAATGTCGTTGTCTTTCACCTCAAATTTGTCTCTCGACCTGTGTGCACTTATGTTGTAAACTTTCATTCAGAGGCTAGGTTGTAGCCTAAACCTATCGCTGTTACATTGAATTGGGTGAATGGAATAAGAATAAGAGTCATCCAACATGCTGTAATAGAAATAGGGCCATGATCATGATGATATACCGGTATTGAAGCAGGGACCGGTTTGCGTTTTTACTTTACCATCTATACCGGTATTTGAATGTTTGGTTTGTTACATGTGATATGACATGTGTAATGTCAATTTTTTAAGTTGACTTCGCTACTTGAGTCATGTCTCTCCGCGCCACTTGCCACATAGATCTAGCCACGCCCCCTGTCACCCAAGGAGCGCATTTGATGTTCCTCAACCATGAGACCCTTTCGTTCGGTCTCCATGGTCAATGCAGCACATGGAACAATGTTGATAACAATGCTGTTTTCACTTTGCTTCTTAATATATATCCACTAACGTTCTATAATGACACTATTAGTTTGTGTTTCTTACATCAGCAAACAGCTAGTTTGTGTTTTCTTAGCAAGTTGCCCTAAATCTTGTGAGATGCTAATTGTTAGCCGCTAATACTAGCTAGCTAATGAATGTACTGGGTACGCGCAAACGTTGCTAGCTAATGCAGCCTGATAATACCAGTGATGGTGTAGACCTAAATCAGCATCTTGTTTGTGCAACAGTATCTTTCAAAGAGGAAAATACAAAGCAAGAATATGTTAGCTATGAAGTAGCCAAAGCTTATAGGGTCCCCTAGGAAACACTTATCAATACTTCAGTTCCTATCCTGTCACAATAACTCCTCCCTGGCATTTTAATTCGTTGTCATCTCAAACAACACTGTATTCAAAGTGCTCACTATTATAGATCTGGATGACTCTAAATACAAATGCTTTGTTTGTAAATTATGTCTGAGTGTTGGAGTGGAGTGTGCCCCTGGCTATCCGTAAATAAACAAGAAAATGGTGCCATCTGGTTTGCTTAATATTCACAATTTGAAATTATTTACTTTTGATACTTAAGTACATTTTATCAATTACATTTACTTTGATACTTAAGTATACTTAAAAACAAATATTTTTTGACTTTTACTCAAGTAGTATTTTACTGGGTGACATATAAAGTCCAAAGAAGAATCCTGAAGGAGGAGACATTACTAGAAACAAACTCAGTTTACCCTTTTATCTGTGGATTAATTGTTGGAGTAGTGAACCTTGTGCATTTCAGGTAAAATAACAACCCAAAGTTTATAACCCAGGACAAATTAGCTTGCAATAGCAAGCCAGCTAGCTAAAAAAAAAAAAAAAAAAAAATATATATATATATATATTCTGGTTTTCGCATTCAAAATCACACTTTCTTAACATCAACAAGTCCACAACAATACTTAAACACATCAAGAGACCCTTTTGAGGTCTGGGAAAAATCTAAGAAATTTAGATTTTGAGTGTAGTTACCCTTTAATTCAACTGTGCAGGCACTGTTGATTGGTCAGCTGTGTTTCTGCAGTGCACATGAGGTGGAGTTTGCAAAACAATTGGCCACTGGATAGATGCAAATAATCATGATATCTGTCTTCCAGGTAGGCGTAGGCTACTTTGTATCATTACCATTTAATTGAGAAAGGCTTTCTAAAAAAAAACCTACCAGAAGATGGTTAGGGCTATTAGTATCGCTATATTTTTCCTGTTGCTTAATTGTTTGAAACCATACAATGAAGCATGTCTAAGCTTGCTTCAAAGCACCCTATAGCCAAAATACCACCGTAGAAATGTGGAGGCAATTATTTTATAAAGACTCATATAGCCCTCCTGTTCTATTGGTTTTCAAATCAACTTTATTTCATTGTCTAAATGATAATGGGATTGGGGTAGGTGAGAGAGAAAAAACATGGGATATTTAAATGCAGTGCCTTCGGAAATTATTCAAACCCCTTAACCTTTTCCACATTTTGTTAGGTTAAAGCCTTATTCTAAAATTGATAAAAGAACCCTCCCCCCCCCCCCATCAATATACACACACTACCCCATAATGACAAAGCAAAAACTTGATTTGACATTTTTGCTCAGTTTAGCCCGGATCGCCAGCTCTAGGAAGAGTCTTGGTGGTTCCAAACATCTTCCATTAAAAAATTCTGGAAGCCACTGTGTTCTTGGGGACTTTCAATGCTGCAGAAATACTTGAGTACCCTTCCCCAGATCTGTGCCTCGACACAATCCTGTCTCAGAGCTTTACGAACAATTCCTTCGACCTCATGGCTTCGTTTTTGCTCTGACATGCACTATCACTTGTGGGACCTTATATAGACAGGTGTGTGCCTTTCCAAATCATGTCCAATTAATTGAATTGACCACAAGTGGACTCCAAGTTCTAGAAACATCTCAAGGATGATCAATGGAAACACCAGTGTCAGCAAAGGGTCTGAATACTTATGTAAAAATGGTATTTCTGTTTTTTGGTTTTTAATACATTTGCAAAAATGTCTAAACTTGCTTTTTTTCTTTGTCATTTTGGGGTATTGTGTGTATATTGTTGAGGAAATTGTTTTATTTAATCCATTTTAGAATAAGGCTAACGTAGCAAAATGTGGAAAAAGTCAAGGGGTTTGAATACTTTCCGAAGGCACTGTATGGTCCCAATTCTGCATTCAAGTCGGGTCTCTCGCTCTCTCTCTCCCTCCTCTCTTCTCTCCCCCTTGTGGTGGAGATCAAGTGATCTGGATTAATAATTTTCCACTTATATTATCTGTTAGTTTACCATTCTAAACTTGGCGAAAAGAGAATGGGAACAATATCAAATAAGGATCATGGCATTCTCTCGCCCTTGGTTCGAAGACCTGCTCCTGCCCATGTCAAACACGTAGGCGTACTAACCTACTAGTCTACGCCGCCCAGCGAGTGGCGCTTTCCACCCACTAGTGAACGATGGATCGCATAGCTGTCCATTTGTGCTCAGTTTTAATAGATACAATCTTAGTTACAACACCACTTTATCTCTCTCTCTCTGACAGACACACCCTTTGTGATTATGCAGTACAAATAAATGTTCACTCTGTTCACAACGCTCTATTCCTAGGCAGCGAGCGAGTTTCAAGTTTGTGAGTTTCAAGTTGGGAGAAGCTTACAATTTATCCAACCATTTAACTACCGATCTGCGTGCCAGTTTTGATTTTCACGTGCACATTTTCGTGGAACAGTTTAAATTCAATAAAAACATTTTAATTTCTTAGAATTATTGTCATGTGGTCATATAACACAATTTGGATTTTAAAATGATAATAGTCTAAAAGTCAAAATTCCACTAATGCGAGAGGAACAGCCATTTCCGCATGGACACATTGATTCACTGTAAGCCATTGGCGGCTAAATACATAAAGCCGACAAATATATATATATATATATCCTGATGAAAATGCTGGTTCTTTCAATTGCATTCATCTCTACTCCATCTGCCTGCCTCCCTTTCTATTTGTCTCGACTTGAGCTATCTCTAGTGAAGTGCAACATTGTATCAAATCAATCAACTCTGTCCACCCAATGACTGTATATATGAAGGTCTGGCCGGAAGCTTTTGCTAGCAAACTTACCACATTGTATCAACTAGCCTATTCCGGGCCCCCAGAGTTTCCTGCACCTGTGAGCTCGGGACAGACACAGCTGTTTTTGTGCAAAGGGAAATGTGTTCAGGTATTTTATGACGTTTCCACTGGATATATAGTATCCCAAGAGCATGACAGTTTGCTCTTTCACATCGAGGCCTGGTGATAATCAGGATTTTTCAAATAATATGAGGAACTATTATCATCCACAATGGATGTCATAAAAAAAGACTTGACTTACTGTGTGAGGTATAAAAAATGAATGAGAAGCTCCGCTGATTAGTGGTGGTGAGTTAATTAAGACAATCAGAAATCAGACATCCCCAAATGGGCACTTTCCTACTTTTGCGCACAGCAGGCCAGTTGGTCTACTTCTGTGCCTGCTCAGGTGCGCGAGCTCCCTTCGGGTTAAGAGGACAGAGAAACCAGACACATGCTCATTGCTCACGTGGAGCGCTCCAAACAAAATACAATGTCAAAATTGAAAAAGCTCGTAAATGATGGTATGAAATAAATCACTAACTGTTTCCCACAAGAACGAGTAGCAGGTTGTGAACTCTGCAAACAATGTTTCCACTCTGAGAATAAGAACGGTAAATGACCTAATTAATCCATGCATTAACAGAAATGAATGTAACCAAATTAATGGTACATGTTTTACTAGTGACATATGCAATTGGGAAATGATCAAAATAAACAGAGGACAAACAACACAATAAAACAATGCATGCGCAAGAATTGGTGTGAGACAGTTTAGCGCATTCTGGAGAGAGACACGGTAATATCTTCGCCACTGTCTTGCCCGACTCAAGCCTCTCCTTGAGATTAATGAGCTAGCGTAAATTATTCCTGCTTCATGTTTATTACCAACGGGTGTTGGCGTTCCAGCCCAGTCCTGATCCTAGAGACCTGCTGATACCAACCGCGGCACCGGCTTCCAACTCGGCTGCCGACGGCTGGGGTGGTAGTAACCTTTATTAAAAACCACTCAGCGACACGTCTAGATCAGGGGTTAGGTGACCCATAGTTCATCAGGCTCTCCTAGGAATATAATACCAGGAGAATTCGAGTGGTGAGTATACTTTCTCAGCTCGGCAATTTACATTAAATAAATATTAGTTTTACACCCACGGGTGGCGTCACAAACCCTTCACTTGTGGACCTGGAGTTACTCACCGTAAGAGGTATAGTCACCAATACGAAGAGGTATAGCCATTTCTATACACACACACCAAGCATGGACCCCATCAGTAGCAAGAAAGAGGAGACTCAGGTCTATTTCGGGTCAGTGGCCCCAGTCTTTCCATTAAAGGAAAGCCCTTTCCAATTACTCTAATTATCCCCAAAAATATCATGTCTCTCATTTATTTTACATGACCTAAAACATTAACCTATTAAAAACAGTACTGTAGTAATGAAGTTTGTGTAGTAGGCTATAGGCCCAAAACATTATCACAGCATATTGACTTTGCTTGAATTGCCCTCCCAATGCATTGTTGTTCTTCTCAGACCATAAAAAAATTATCAGGATTTGAGGTAGGCTATATGATCACACTGGCAATAGATCAGTTGTTGTATTACTTGTGAGGCACAGCTGAGTGAGAATATATTTGAAAAATTTGTTTTTTGTTTTTTTACTTTACTGGGCTGGTGGAGCCTGCATCTGATGGTCAGTCTCAGCGGAGGGAGAGGGCAGCAGACTGGTTCCACCTCTCTCTCTCTCTCTGCTCTCCCTTCCCTCCGCTGACACTGACCAAAAAGGGACACCGGCCTCCAGCTGCTGGCGAAACTCGAGTTGCACTGCATTAGTTCTACCTCATGCACAAATTCATGTTACGCCTATGACCAGAGAAAGTGAAATATTCCTAGATATTAAAAAAAATACTCAAGCCGCTAATAATACCAACACAAGCCTATGGATACACTTTCCTACTCATTCATTGCAGCTGCAGTGCTGATTGTAGCGTGTGTGGAAGTAGGGAGAACGCTCATTTTGAATAGAAAGTGTTGACAGTGCTGAGTAAAAACTTAAACATGAACTCACTCATAAAAACAGCAGCTCTTTGCTGTTTTCAATGACAATCTCTGGTTTTAAAACCTCACAATGTCAACTTTGCTGAAGGTTTCTTTTACGCCTGCTGCGTTACTGCAGACGCGGTAATATGAGTCATCTGATAGGTCAGTGGTAGGCCTATAGTGCACTTGATTTGCTCCTGCCGGGAAGGCAGTTGTACCTTCAGACATATGAAATGGTTGAAAATGGGAACACGGCGCCTACCCCGTGCGCAAAGCATTTGAATCGGGTGCACCTACCTCCAACAGAGCGAGACTCATTTAAAAAAATAGGTATGCAAGGTTTATCATTGTTTTTTTGCAGAAATGTTTGGCAATCGACTAGGAATGCCTTGGCGATTGACCGGTTGGTGAATACTGCCTTAAACCATGACTGACATACTGTCATATTCTCCTGACACAACTCCTCCTTCAAAACTGGTTACATCAGATTCATTACAATACTATAATTTCCCCTTATTCAATCACTCCCTTAAAACCGGTTACATCTGGTCCATACTGGACTCCTCCTCCCCAAACTCCCAGCCCTTGTTACTTGTCATCTACCAGAAGGACGTCAAAGAAGGGGTTTGTGGAAGTTCATGTTTCATCACACTTCCCTCTGCCTCTCGTTCTGGTAATTCCCCCGGCTCTACCTTTGGCTCGGCTGATGCTGGCCTAATTGGCAAAGTTGCTGATGACGACAGTAAGCATGCTGACTCGGCCTTGCCCTTCCTGTTGTGAACTTGTTGTGAAAAGAAGAACGTCTTTTTAGCCTCCTGTTCCCTCCGACCCCAAATGAGCTGTATTGAAGGCAGGAGGGAGACCTACATCCAACCCCCAGGTCACGACACCCGCTCCATGGATTAACTCTCTCTTCTGGTAGAAAACCTTTCCATCTGCCAAGTGAATGGTACGGATTCTGCCTCCATCTGGCCTTTACCATCCCCTCATGAATATATCCCAACCTTACCCCTCGAGCTCCCTCAGGGACCGGGAGGTAGGCTCCTCTCCACAGCACATTCCATCCTTGCGTGACGTTCCTACTATGCCCTGTTGCTGCACATTATTGTTGCCCATATTCACACACACACCAACAAGTATAGTCCTAAGTGCACCCCTACCCCCGCAGGAGGTCTTTTGCCTTTTGGTAGGCTGTCATTGTAAATAAGAATTTGTTCTTAACTGACTTTTCCTAGTTAGATAAAGTTTCACAGGTAGCATTAGTGTAAATCCTGTTAGAAACAACCCAGTCCAGCCTTTCCAGCACCCTACCGTCACATAGTTCCTGTCTCCACTGGTGAACTCTGTGGCCATGGAGCAGGGGGTTTGCAACGTGTAAAGCCGGGTGATTATACCTCCATTTTTGCCTAACCTCCCAGACCCAGCTATTCAGCCACTCATTCATCCATTCCTGTGTGAACGTCTGACCAGTCAGACCTCCACTCACATAGTGGTGGCTGAAAGTTTCCTTATTACCATTCAAACCCTACCTCCACCGGCTAATCTCTTCCACCTGGTTTCCTCGGGTGCCTTTTTTTGTTGCTTTTGTTTTTGTGTCTCCTGTTGAATAAACCATGGCCAGATACTGGTATCTATCCAGTAATTGTTTTTCCAATCCAATTTAATCAGGCATGGTTTCACATAGATCAGCACCTCCCTGGTTTGCAGACCGCACCATATGCAAGCCTTATCAATGGCAAACACCTGGGTATACGATTTCAGCACACCGTGCCCGATCCTCGTTGCCTTGTGCAATTATATCGCCATAATCCCTTCTCCCAGGCTGCACCTGGTGTAAAGAGCACCTAGACGTTCCCCAGGACTTCCTGTCTCCATCCAAGGTGAAGTCCTTGCCTTACTCACACACTTATCCAGTTCTGCAAAGTGAGTTCGGTTCACCCCCTCCAAATCCCCGGAGGTAGGTTGGGACTGTACGCACATTTCTATTCCCACCTCTCCAGGGGGTCGCTCACACCTAATGTGTACAGTGTAACAGGCCTCTTCCATACCCAAGGCAAGGTTTCATTAATCTCTCTATCGACCCCTACCTCAGTTATACTGCAGCAGGGACATTTTACACATGAGCCACTACCCGAGTCATAACTTTGGACATGACCTCCCATCCACGCATGAGCCTGGGTCCATGTCCAGTATCTACGTCACACACTGTTCATAGTATCTATAGAGCCTGAGGTATTTACTAACCTGCCTATGGGCCTGTGATCTTGGGTCTCCCTCAGGCCTTACAGCCGAGGTGGCCTCTCTTGACCCGGGGCATGTCGACTCTAGTTCTCCCCAGAACCGGCTATCTTGGTGTATGCTCACAATGCATTCCGACCTCCACCCTGATCCACTGTTTCCACACACTCTTTCCCAGAGCGGTGTGTCGGGATCTCCCCTGGGGTTCTTAATACACCAGTCAGCATACTGACGAGGTGGTCCTCCCATTTCTCTAATCCAGTTCACCCGAATAGATCTGTCCTCCAGTTCGGACCATGACACGTGACCAAATACAAATATCTACGGTCCCAGTTCACATCCAAAATTCGGAAGCCAGTCTTATGATTCAGGTTGCCATCAGTGACCTAATTATCCAGCCCTGGGTACAGTTGTCAACCGTTCTGTTCAACTCCTTCCCCACTACTTTGTTGAACCCACTCCACTTTTTGCTCACATTCCAGTGTCTGAATAAACAGCTACCATCTCCGGGGCCCCGGCCTTGTCCCCACCCACATACTGTGTCATTGGTAGTGTGTATGTTTCAAACACAAGTTTATACTCCGTTCCATTAAATAGTCTACAGTAGCTGGCCTTATTCCTCCCCTAAAATGTGTGCATTCCCAACCATGCGCCCCTATGATGTACAGGGTTACCATGAGCAGAGCCCTGAACAGCATGATCATGCTCATTTTGTACTCTCATTTACACCACTTCCTGCTTGGCTTTCCTCCAGATGGTAGGGAAGCTCCATCTTCCCTTTACCTCCATTCTTGCCATTTCTGAGTGTCCACCCGGCGGCGTCCTTTTTTACCAGATCACTTCCAGCTCCTGGCCCTACCAATCTCACTTCTATCAAAAGAGAGCAGAGACTCGTTAACGCCACATAGACCATCCTAAGCTTCTCCCATAGCTGCGCAGGCTCTTTTTCTGCCAGTGGACCAGGCGCTCTGTCCGCCTGACTCCCAGGGACCTGCAGCACACCCTGTCTTGTTTCCTTGGCGACTGCCGTCAGAATCGCTTCCTTGCACCTTATTCGGGTTTCTCTACTCCCTCAACCATCTAATTTGGTAAGGACTTAGCGCAGCCTACTACTATTTTTCCCTTCCTCATCCGGAATTTGAATTCCCGTTTCCTTGGCGACTGCCGTCAGAATCGCTTCCTTGCACCTTATTCGGGTTTCTCTACTCCCTCAACCATCTAATTTGGTAAGGACTTAGCGCAGCCTACTACTATTTTTCCCTTCCTCATCCGGAATTTGAATTCCCGTTTCCTCCCACGAGATTCGAGAGTCCTTCATTATTTAATTTATCAGCTGGTTCCAATGGTATAATTTCTATAGGACTGTCCAACCCTTAGCCATATCCTTATTAGCCACGGGGAGCAGGCTAAACTCCTCCAAAGCACCTTCCGGCGGATACACGCTGAACTGGGTCTCGGGCCTTTCCCAACCCAAGAGGACCTGGTTTACGTTGAACACATTTCTCACTGCTGGCCAGTAGCCATCGATGGCCTCTATCCAGTCGGTTAATTGTGTGACCCATATTTAGGTGTCCCCTCCCTGGGCACAGGGGTTCAGGCACTCCGTTCTGACGAGGCCAGGCCCACTGAGATACACCTCTCATTGAATCACCCCCAAGCCTCCTCCTGTGCTCGGTAGGAGTCTGGTAAATTTCCTAATCTGGTAACCATCAGCCAACTCGGCTGACATTAGCAGGCCTGCCCCTTTTTAGATCACTGCATTCCTCACATCTCCCCAGCTGGGCCTCATCCCACTGACAGGAGCAGTCCTGGGGTCCTTTCTCCATTTCCACCCCGTCCTACCCACTGGGTGTACAACCTAAGCCGTAGAAGAAACTGGAGGCGGCAATAATGACAATATATGATCCATCACCTTTACCGGGCCTCATAAATTCCCGTCTAGATCATCAAATCAAATGTTATTTGTCACATGCGCCGAATACAACAGGTGTAGACCTTAACGTCAAATATTACTTACAAGCCCTTAATTAACCAACAATGCAGTTTTAAGAAAATAGAGTTAAGAAAATATTTACTAAATAAACTAAAGTGAAAAAATATACAGTACCAGTCAAAAGTTTGGCCACACCTACTAGTTCAAGGGTTTTTCTTTATTTTTACGATTTTCTACTTTGTAGAATAATAGTGAAAACATCAAAACTATGAAATAACACATATGGAATCATGTAGTAATCAAAAAAGTGTTATTAAATATATTTGATTTGTTTATTTGAGATTCTTCAAATAGCCACCCTTTGCCTTGATGACCGCTTTGCACACTCTTGGCATTCTCTCAACCAGCTTCATGAGAAACGACAGTCCATCATTACTTTAATACATGAAGGTCAGTCAATCTGGTAAATATCAAGAACTTTGAAAGTTTCTTCAAGTGCAGTCGCAAAAACCATCAAGTGCTATGATGAAACTGGCTCTCATGAGGACCGCCACAGGAAAGGAAGATCCAGAGTTACCTCTGCTGCAGAGGATAAGTTCATTAGAGTTAACTGCACCTCAGATTGCAGCCCAAATAAATGCTTCATAGAGTTCAAGTAACAGACACATCTCAACATCAACTGTTCAGAGAAGACTGCGTGAATCAGGCCTTCATGGTCAAATTGCTGCAAAGAAACCACAACTAAAGGACACCAATAAGAAGAAGAGACTTGCTTGGGCCAAAAAACACAAGCAATGGACATTAGACCGGTGGAAATCGGTCCTTTGGTCTGATGAGTCCAAATTTGCGATTTTTGGTTCCAACCGCCGTGGCTTTGTGAGACGCAGAGTAGGTGAACAGATGATCTACGCATGTGTGGTTCCCACCGTGAAGCATGGAGGACGAGGTGTGATTGGGCTTGGCTGGGGACACTGTCGGTAATTTTTTTAGAATTCAAGGCACACTTAACCAGCATGGCTACCATAGCATTCTGCAGCGATACGCAACCCATTATGTTTGCGCTTAGTGGGACTATCATTTGTTTTTCAACAGGACAATGATCCAACACACCTCTCGGCTGTGTAACGGCTATTTGACCAAGAAGGAGAGTGATGGAATAAAGTAACACAATAAAATAATAATAATGAGGCTATATACAGGTGGTACCGGTACTGAGTCAATGTGCGGGGGTACAGGTTAGTTGAGGTAATTTGTACATGTAGGCAATGTTAAAGTGACTATGCATAGATAATAAACAGTGAGTAGCAGCAGTGTAAAAAGTAAAAACCAAGGGGGGGTGTGCATTTGATTAATTGTTCAGCAGTCTAGTCTGACCTCCCTATAGGCTGTCTCATCATTGTCGGTGATCAGGCCAAACACTGTTGTGTCATCAGAAACGTAATGATGGTGTTGGAGTCGTGCTTGGCCACTCAGTCGTGGGTGAACAGGGAGTACACAAGGGGACTAAGCATGCACCCCTGAGGATCCAGTTGCAGAGAGAGGTGTTTCGTCCCAGGGTCCTTAGCTTAGAGGTGAGCTTTGTAGGCACTATGGTGTTGAACATTGAGCTGTAGTCAATGAACAGCATACTCACAACCTAAGCCCTAGAAGAAACTGGAGGTGGCAATAATGACAGAATATGTGATCCATCACCTTTATTGGGCCTCATAAATTCCTGTCTATCCCATAGGCCACGTCCCTTTCTACACCAATCATGACTGCAGGCCTTTTATTTCCTGGTCCTTCACATACCCTGGGCAGGGCATATCCCAGGCAAACTGAGCATACTCCACCAGCAAAAGGACCCCACCTAATTACTTATTTCTCCCTGGATATCAATCCTTTATTTGCCCTGTTCAGAAACACCAACCCGATCTATGCTTGGGTATACCCTCATATACTCAACGCTATGATCCCCTGTACAGTGGCCACCCCGGCCCAGGGGGGGTAGTGCTACAGTTTTCGCTGCCATATGCAGGGCCATTGCCAGAACAAATCTCCTATGTGGATATATATATATATATATATATATATATACACTGCTCAAATAAATAAAGGGAACACTAAAATAACACATCCTAGATCTGAATGAATGAAATATTCTTATTAAATAGTTTTTTCTTTACATAGTTGAATGGGCTGACAACAAAATCACATAAAAATTATCAATGGAAATCAAATGTATCAACCCATGGAGGTCTGGATTTGGAGTCACACTCTAAATTCAAGTGGAAAACCACACTACAGGCTGATCCAACTTTGATGTAATGTCCTTAAAACAAGTCAAAATGAGGCCCAGTAGTGTGTGTGGCCTTCACGTGCCTGTATGACCTCCCTACAATGCCTGGGCATGCTCCTGATGAGGTGGCGGCCAACTCCTGGACAGTCTGTGGTGCAACGTGGCGTTGGTGGATGGAGCGAGACATGATGTCCCAGATGTGCTCAATTGGTATTTTTTTGTGAAGAATCAACAAGTGGGACAAGTGGGGCTCTCTGCGCTTTTAACGGACCTCTGAGACTATCACAGTGCAGGTGCATTTATACGGAGACTTGATTACACACAGGTGGATTGTATTTATCATCATTAGTCATTTAGGTCAACATTGGATCATTCAGAGATCCTCACTGAACTTCTGGAGAGAGTTTGCTGCACTGAAAGTAAAGGGGCTGAATAATTTTGCACACCCGATTTTTCAGTTTTTGATTTGTTAAAAAAGTTTGAAATATCCAATAAATGTCGTTCCACTTCATGATTGTGTCCCACTTGTTGTTGATTCTTCACAAAAAAATACAGTTTTATATCTTTATGTTTGAAGCCTGAAATGTGGCAAAAGGTCGCAAAGTTCAAGGGGGCCGAATACTTTCGCAAGGCACTGTATATATATTAGGCTTAATCACTATCAGAAACGGGGCCCTGAATTATTAGCAAGAAAGCATTTTATTGTAGGCCTACAGTGTGCACTTGATCAATAAACTTTGGTTTGATTAGAATACTAATTAGTTAGATCTCAATGAGGACATACCATAGAGATAGATAGAGGACTCATGGATATAACCTGTTTATGGATGGACATTGCCATTGAGGTCTTCCACCATTTTAAAGTAGTCAACTGGGTGGGGAATCCTATTGGTTGGGAGCAATCAGCTAATGATCAGAGCATTGTCTTCTTCTTCAAATTGGGTGTTATGGTTTGTAAATGGCTTTAACCTATATAACCCCCATCGATTTGCCACAATAAATGACACAAGATTTGGTTCAGGACTCCAGCACTACAGGTGGCAGCAAATAACCAATATTAGCTTTACACTTTTTTTAAACACAAAAGAAGAAAACTGACTACTTTAAAATTGAGGTAGCCTAAATACCTATGACTGTATATATGAATAGACAAAGCCATCGATCACGTGACAACATTAATTCCTATGTGAATACTCAATAGCAGCCAAATTAAGTCGGTTAAGATGGCATCTCAAGGAGACATTGTAACCGAATCGAATCCCTGAGCTGACAAGGTAAAAATTTGTCGTTCTGCCCCTGAACAAGGCAATTAACCCACTGTTTCTAGGCTGTCGTTGAAAATAAGAATTTGTTCTTAACTGACTTGCCTAGTTAAATAAAGGTAAAATAAAAATAAACATACACAGTTTGAGAAGTCATGTTGCAGTCTTGGTCAGTGCTGCCCCATCTCATTGAGTAACTCAAATTGAAGGGAAACCGGCTGCAATTAGTAACTAAATTATCCTTACCTTCTTCTGTGTGCGATTTTAAAATAATCTGTTTAAGGACATACATCTGGTGTATTAGAAGCAATTATTGGTACCATGACTGTCTTCTAAAAACATTTTTATTTACACAAAGATTGTTCCATTCACTATAATGAGGGATCCTGTTTTACACTAACAATGCTTGCAGTATCGCGGTAGGCCTTGAACTTCCATTGCTTCAATGAGAGGGGGCACTCATTCCCCCTGGGCGCTGCCCAAGCGGTCACAGACGTCAGTAGCCTATAATTGCTCTGATACAAGTCCTCTATCTATCTCTGGGACAAGCGCCGAAGAATGGACAGCGTTCCCGAGATTCCAATCTTTACGGAGCAATTTTTTTGACAGAAATCATACATTCATAAGTCAAATAAATAACATAGTAAAATCACAACCAGTACAGTTTTAGTTCCCGAATCCGGGCCTTTGTCATGATGACGATAACGTAGCACTCTACTACTTAACTGCAGTGGCAGATTCAAAAACCACAAGTAATTACGACACACGTTTTACGCCTGTAGGGGTGTAATCATTAGTGCACACCTGAGTAAACAGTTGCCAATATAAAACGTTTTCCATAGAAAATAAGAGTTTCTATTGGGCAAATGTAGGTAGGTCACTACCAATGATGTGCGTCATTGGTCAGTTCCGTTCGCTTTTGTTGGCTGTTTGGTTTCCAGCTTGTAAATACAGCCCAGGTGTAACACACCCTGAATATATTGCCCAACCCGTTTACCATGGTATGCGGCACTTGGCCTACTCTTGGCTGAAAAAGGAGGCCGACCGCTGTCATGAAAATGTGTTTGTTTTTATCTTTACGGTCCAAAATGCTATCCACATGCATATGAAAATGGTAAAAGCATAGGCTTAAAATATATCTCCAATGATTTTCACTGAATTCAGATACTTCCCTTGTACAGCAAGGCATCAAAGCATAAAGGACAACACGAGGAAAGTAGGCTGGTAAAGGTAAGAACGACGTGGTTGTCAGCTTTCATGACAGTTACAGCAAATAACAATGTCTTGAGTAGCTTCTCACATTCGATCAATGAATGTAATTATGTTGGTCAACTGTTATTTTAATGTTATGTTGTCTCAGACATGATATGTCATTCCCATTTCTTTAAAAAAAAAAATTAAGCGGAAATCTGCAGTTGCTAGAACCATTTTTGGACTTGACTGTCACAACTCTATCAGAACCCAAAATATAAGCTAAACAAACTAAACAAACACTGTATAGCCTCAACATGGTTAAAACTATCATTTAGAAATCATGGAAGGTAAATCCTTGCATCTATAGCTCTGTCTATGAATTTGAGTGGTTACATTTCTCCAACCCCACCTGTCAGCTTCTTATGGAAACAGTGGCTTGTGTGTTCTTTGTTTATTGTTTTAACTGCACATTTTTAGCTATACACACCTCTGGATCTACATTGTGTGTGTCTGTGTACAGTCTGTGTGTGGTACCCTCCTGGTGAGCCTCTGGTGACTGTGAGTTGTTTGTGGTGTGTGTGATTGTCAGATGGATAAGAGGAGCGGTCTGCGCCTGTGTCACTTTGGGACAGCCAGGCGAAGGCGATGGTGGGGTCTGAGGAGAAGATGGATTTACATTTACATCACATTTACATTTACATGGAGGATGCTAGGGGTGTTTAAGACCAACCAGGAACATGACTTATACAGCCTCACCTGTCTTATGAAAGAGGGCCTGCATGCTGTCCTACAGACCAGCAACAACACAACAGTACCTGTGAGCAAACCTATAGACTGCACAACAATATACACACTATTTCAACTGTCACATAGAATACAGTTTTATACCATTGGAACTTACGACATTGACCCACCTCTGAGAAAATGACTGTACATACAGTACTTGCATTGTACATAGCTTTCATTGTGGTTTTATAATGAGTTGATCTTGTTTCAATCAGGGTAAACTTTCTGCTGAACATTACAAATCGGCGGAGACTCAAGTCCACAAGGTGCTATTTAATCACTATTCAAACAAATATGTTAAACCAATCCCAACAGCATACTGCCTATTTGAGTAAATGTTTTTTGGGACACGTTTCCGTTTCGAACCCATGGTCCTCTGTTGCCTCCCCCTGCAGGACTTGGAGATGCAGACGTTTGCAGGGCCTGTGTTTGCCGTCCTGCGGCGGTCCCTGGATATAACAGAGGAGGAGTACCAGAGGTCCCTCTCTTCAGACGGCTGCTATCTACAGTTCATCAGCAACTCCAAGAGCAAGGCTGACTTCTTCCTCACGTGAGTCCTGCTGGAGGACATCATAAACCTCATACATGTACACACAACACATCTAATCTATGTCAACTCTACATAAAAGCACATGTAGTAAATGTAATTTCCCCCCCCCCTCCTTAGGAATGACAAGAGGTTCTTCCTAAAGACACAGAATACGCGGGAGGTTATGTTTTTCCTATCCAACCTGAAGGCATATATGGATCATTTGGAGAAATTCCCCCATTCCCTGATGGTCAGGTTCCTGGGTGAGAGAGAAGTCTAACAGCTTAAGATCAAAATATTAAATGACAGGGCCTCCCGAGTGGTGCAGCTAGAGGCGTCACTACAGACCCAGGTTCAATCTTTGGCTGTATCACAACCCGGCCGTGATCTTTAGTCCCATAGGGCGGCGCACAATTGGCCCAGCGTCGTCTGGGTTAGGGGAGGGTTTGGGTGGGGGGATTTATTTGGCTCATCGCGCTCTAGCGACTCCTCTTGGCGGGCCGGACGCCTGCAGGCGGACCTCAGTCATCAGTTGAACAGTGTTTCCTCCGACACATTGGTGCGGCTGGCTTCCGGGTTAAGCAGGTGGGTGTTAAGAAGCGAGGTTTGGCTGTGTTGTTTCGGAGAACGCATGACTCAATTGCCTCTTGAGCCTGTTGGGGAGTTGCAGCGACGAGACAAGATCAAAATTGGGGAGAAAAAGGGGTTAAAAAATACTTAATATCATGAGAGATTGACTGCCACCTTTGTCAGATGTTCATATTCTTATTTTCTTATTCCAGGGCTCTATAGCATTCAAATTCCAAATAAAACAAAGGTAATTTTAATGAAACACAAAATTTCACAATCACAGTTGTTTTTTTATTACTCTAAGTAACTTTTCTCTCATTCTCCCTCAGAAGTATTTCATTGTGATGCAGAATGTGTTTTACCCGGACGAGAGGATTAATACCAGGTAAACATTGTTTGTATTGTAGTTATGAAAGATGATAAAAAATTAAATTAAAAAATGTTGTCAATTTTGGCTTTGCCTCTTAGATATGACATCAAGGGATGTGAGGTGGGTAGGTGGACTGACCCTGCATCTACGGGAAACCCAGTTACTAAGATTCTGAAGGATAACAACTTTGAAGGAAAGCACATCATTCTGGGTAAGAGTCTGGTATGTCCTATATCTGTCAGTACCTGGGGATGGATAAAATAATATTGTGTTCTTTCCTTGTGTCTATTATCAATTGAAAAATAAAACCCCATATGTTCCCCTAAGAAGTCAACATTTATCATGTGTTGACAGATAAGCAGCGCTCCTGGCTTGTGGATCAGGTTGAAATAGACTCGGCCTTCCTCCGTAGCCTCAATGTGCTTGACTACAGTATCCTGCTGGCCCATCAACCCTTGCACCAAGATGAGCTGGACAGGAATCACTCCTTTAGTAACCTGACTATGCGCACTGTAAAGTAAGTGTTCAGTGGAGAACAATAATCTGCTCTATGACAAAGTATGAAAAAAAAAGTAACGCACTAGTTTTCTTTTGTGGACCTTCCAGACATGCAGCTAATGTAAAGTAACACAGTGAGAAGATAATTGCAAATCAGGTATTTTACTCTTAAGCTGATTGTTATCTCTTTGTTATTCAGTTCTTGAATGGTCTTTCCTCTGCAGGTCAATGGACCAAGACAGTCCCGCAGAGGAAGATCCCCCCACTATTCCGTTGTTGGAGGGGTACTCTGCTCGACTGGCATCAGATACAATAGACAGTGGGTCAGACCACATCCAGAACACAGGGGAACACTCTGGCCATGGAATCCCCCTCCAGGAGATAAACCTACACTCTGTAAACTGTACAGAAGCAGAACTCCTGGAGTTCCAAGCTCATCACCGTAGGCTGCTGCCTAATTTAAAAAACTCTGTGCATGTCATAGACGGACCAAAGCTGCGCTACTTTGTGGGTATTGTAGACTTTTTCACTGTGTACGGTGTGAAGAAAAGGCAGGAGAACCTGTGGAAGAGTCTGCGCTTCCCTGGCAGAGCCTTCTCCACTGTCAGCCCAGCTACCTACTCCCAGAGGTTCTGCCAGTGGGTGAAGGACCACACCAAGTAAAACGGGGACACTGAAGCCCATTGAAAGACACAGAAGAGACTGTCAAGTGAATAATCAACTTGTTTTATGAACAGTAGGTGGCACCAAATAGCTTCTGTTGCAGTGGTAGCCTGTTTATATATATATATATCTAGAGGAATTTTACATTAGTGATATGTCCCCCAAACAATTATGTGGCAGGTTTCTCAAAAATCATGTATGAATGTGTATAAAATGTATTGGAATAAGTCGTGATTAGAGAATCAATAATAAAACCTGTCACTGCATAAGAAACCACAAACTCCATAAAATGGGTAGAAGATCACTGATAGAATAATGATTTCAGGATGATGTGTAGATACCAGAGACGGTGACAGATACCGCTGACTGAATATCGTCTCCCTGGACATAGCTCTAGATGTGTGTTTAGCCAGATACTTCCAACATAATGGATTTCAACGTGAAGAAATTAGCTTCGGATGCTGGAGTGTTTTTCACACGAGCTGTACAGGTAGGGTAATTTATGTCGTGTCTCCTATAAATTGATTAACGTTAAATGCTAGCTAGCTAATGTTCGCGAAATAGCTAGTAACGTCTGGCTTAAATAAAAACGGGAAACTGCATGAGTTGGCATCATTGCCAAATCCTTCAGCTTACGTTACTGACATAATACCCTCTATATCCTACACAAAACATTGGTTCAGCTGACGTTATCCTCCCGTCATAGTAGCCATCGTACGACACTGCTAGCTTTTTTCCTGGCTTGTAACATAGATATATTGAAGGAAGGTTTCTATGCCGTTTGTGATAGCCACTGCTAGCTTGATGCTATAGCTGACGTTCGCTACTTTGCTTTTCAGGTACGGTGTAGCTGTGGGGTCAGAGGTGACCTTTCGTGCCCCCTTTGCCCAACCCCCAAACATTACAAAGCCAGACACGTTTTTCATTATTGTGACAGTGTAACAGGTCATGATGAAAATGACAGTGGGACTGATTTCTCAATGTCTACAGTAACGTTGCAAGGAAGCAATGGATGTCTGTTCAGCCCATAGAAGTTCCATTCGGTTTTATTTCTCAGACTTTGTATCTAAACCCCTTGCCAGAGGATACTGGCAATGGGAAAAGACTGGTGAATCATTAATTAGACAGGGACTGGGAGACTAGCAGGTGTAGTGTTTCATGGTGTATGAGGGTGTGGTATTTAGTTAATGGTTTCCAGTAGCCTATGAGGAGTCGCATGGCGTGAAGAGCATCCCTACACCAGTGATAATGTTGACGATTCAAGTGACATGTCATAGGGCAGCTCCACGGACACTATAGAAAAGTTCCATGATACACAGAAACAGTGGAAATGCACAATTGATGTTGAGTCACTGCAATAGGCCTTGTTCACAGAGAAGTGAAAGTGATTCTTTCATTGTGTATTTTGCCAAAGTTCACAGGGGAAAAGTTCGGACAGGTAGAGAAGACTGAGCTGGATGCCCATTTTGAGAATCTGCTCAGCCGTGCCGATTCCACAAAAAACTGGACAGAGAAAATCTTCAGGCAGACAGAGGTTCTGCTGCAGCCCAACCCAAGTAAGGCCCGGCATACACACTGAACTGATCAGGACAGAGGCCTCCACAACTCCCAACCCTACTTATAATGCAGACACACACACACACAGGATAGAAGGACCAGAAACACATTCAATGAAAACCAATGAGTTTATTTTATGTGAAACATGGCGGTAGCATGGTGATAGAGAGCATTGTGCTCTAACCTGTGACTCTCTGATTCTCCATGCTACAGTTGACCACACTGGTGAGTATCCCTCCCTCCCATAGTGCCCTGTTGTGGAATCTTTTCATCCTACTGGTCTGTAGTGCAGCAGACAAATGCTCTATGCAGTATTGGCTGTTTTCAAGCACCAGTCTGTTCTAGCGCTTGTTCTGTGGTTATGAAAACCTGTTGATTATCCTCTATTGCAAGCGGTAGCCTACTTATCAGTGAACAGCTCTGTGTGTTAAGCACACCAGACACTGACTCAGGCATATGGGTAACATGCAGCAATTAATTCCTCAGAAACTTGCATTTACCGTGTGTGGGATGAATATGTTAATCTCTCTACAAAACCATTAAATGTTATTTCACTCATATCTCCACGACATCTTCATTCTACACCTCATTCCCACCATGTTGAATTACAATACTCTACATTGTCATATTGGGCATTTTCTTACCTTTCTTTGGCAATCTTCTCTCCCATGAATTTCCATTCTCAGACTAGGTTTCATAGTGTCCATCTGTGACAACTATTTTTTTCAAGTCCTCTCTTGAAGCAGGACATCCCCCTCTTTGTATTGGCAGGTGCCAGGATTGAGGAGTTCCTGTATGAGAAGCTTGACAGAACGGTTCCATCCAGACCAAATAATGGAGAACTACTGGGTCATTACATGCAGGATGCGGCTAAAGATTTTGGACCTGGAACTCCATATGGTGTGTACTCAGGCGTTGTGTATACTTATTCTTCCCAGGTGGTCTAAATCTGGTTTGTTTTGAGAGGATTGGCCAGTGATCATTTCATTTTTGAGAGAGGAGACTGTGCCTTGAGCCCCAGTCAAATCCATGAGTGGCATTTTCTGGAAAATGCATTTTCTCACTTACCCAATACATCTTCACCCTGTGCCCTCACCCTTGTGCTATAAGAAGGGCTCAAAACATTTGTGGTATATCCCTGTGAGAAATGATCTCCATAGTTGATACAGGATATTGATTTTAAATGACATTAGACGTTTAATGTACAGGGTTGCAGGTGTAATTACAGGGTACATTGAACATCAAATCAAATCAAATTTATTTATATAGCCCTTCGTACATCAGCTGATATCTCAAAGTGCTGTACAGAAACCCAGCCTAAAAACCCAAACAGCAAGCAATGCAGGTGTAGAAGCACGGTGGCTAGGAAAAACTCCCTAGAAAGGCCAAAACTTAGGAAGAAACCTAGAGAGGAACCAGGCTATGTGGGGTGGCCAGTCCTCTTCTGGCTGTGCCGGGTGGAGATTATAACAGAACATGGCCAAGATGTTCAAATGTTCATAAATGACCAGCATGGTCGATTAATAATAAGGCAGAACAGTTGAAACTGGAGCAGCAGCACAGTCAGGTGGAAGTTGAAACTGGAACAGCAGCATGGCCAGGTGGACTGGGGACAGCAAGGAGTCATGTCAGGTAGTCCTGGGGCATGGTCCTAGGGCTCAGGTCAGTTGCAACTGGAACAGCAGCATGGCCAGGTGGACTGGGGACAGCAAGGAGTCATCATGTCAGGTAGTCCTGGGACATGGTCCTAGGGCTCAGGTCCTCCGAGAGAGAGAAAGAAAGAGAGAAGGAGAGAATTAGAGAACGCACACTTAGATTCACACAGGACACCGAATAGGACAGGAGAAGTACTCCAGATATAATAAACTGACCCCAGCCCCCCGACACAAACTACTGCAGCATAAATACTGGAGGCTGAGACAGGAGGGGTCAGGAGACACTGTGGCCCCATCCGAGGACACCCCCGGACAGGGCCAAACAGGAAGGATATAACCCCACCCACTTTGCCAAAGCACAGCCCCCACACCACTAGAGGGATATCTTCAACCACCAACTTACCATCCTGAGACAAGGCTGAGTATAGCCCACAAAGATCTCCGCTACGGCACAACCCAAGGGGGGGGCACCAACCCAGACAGGATGACCACAACAGTGAATCAACCCACTCAGGTGACGCACCCCCTCCAGGGACGGCATGAGAGAGCCCCAGCAAGCCAGTGACTCAGCCCCTATAATAGGGTTAGAGGCAGAGAATCCCAGTGGAAAGAGGGGAACCGGCCAGGCAGAGACAGCAAGGGCGGTTCGTTGCTCCAGAGCCTTTCCGTTCACCTTCCCACTCCTGGGCCAGACTACACTCAATCATATGACCCACTGAAGAGATGAGTCTTCAGTAAAGACTTAAAGGTTGAGACCGAGTTTGCGTCTCTGACATGGGTAGGCAGACCGTTCCATAAAAATGGAGCTCTATAGGAGAAAGCCCTGCCTCCAGCTGTTTGCTTAGAAATTCTAGGGACAATTAGGAGGCCTGCGTCTTGTGACCGTAGCGTACGTGTAGGTATGTACGGCAGGACCAAATCAGAGAGATAGGTAGGAGCAAGCCCATGTAATGCTTTATAGGTTAGCAGTAAAACCTTGAAATCAGCCCTTGCTTTGACAGGAAGCCAGTGTAGAGAGGTTAGCACTGGAATAATATGATCACATTTTTTGGTTGTAGTCAGGATTCTAGCAGCCATATTTAGCACTAACTGAAGTTTATTTAGTGCTTTATCACCTTAGGGTGAAATCATGATCATTTTCCAGTAGTTTAGTGTAGAACTCTTCCCAAAGCCTTTTGTTTCTACTGATGATTTCACCCTAAGGTGAGTGAGCAGTGAGATTGGTGACGATAGCTGTTGTTAGTGAATTGGTCTCCTCCCGCCCCTGCCCTCCAGGCTGTCTCATGTCTGTCAGGCCAATAAATAGGCCTCTCTCCTTCACTGGCAGCCCTGAGGATCAATAGTTTGCGCTCGCTCTCTCTCTCCTATGTGAATGTTGTTGAGAGCTTCAGGCTTGGCTCATATACGCAGAATGTTTATGCAGAAATTAGTTTATTAGGCTGCCTGTCTGGTGCTTTTCTCCTTCAGTTGAAATGGAGCTCAGTAACAGAGATCTGAGTGCTGGGCCATGTACAGCTTAATGAACAGCTCTGCAGTACTCCTGCTTAGCAATGATTTGTTTTATACATTAAGCTGATGCCAATAAGTCTCTTTTTTTTGTTTTTTCCAATAATAAAAATGCACACACAGTAACCTATACTATGCAAGAACAGGCATGTTTTAGTGATTTAAATCATTAGATTTCTAATGAATTAATTTGTACACCATGTCACAAAGCAGACAGCTGTGTGGAGCAGTGGAAACCCCTTATTGGCATACAGATCGATCAGTCATCAATCCCATTATTTCCTCTCCTGCAATAGTAACTAGATGGACACTCAGCTGCTCTAATCAGGTCATTAGTGGTCTGTTTCTCAGTTGTAGGTTTTAGTGATGCAACCTTCTGTGTGTGGGTGTAGAAACTCTGTTGTAGTAGTGTCTCCTCACAGCAATGACATGTCGAAAAACATGATTTCTTCAGTATACCAATGCGGTCTGTCCATGCCTTCCAACAAGTAACCCACACAGATATGCATACTTCAAATTCCGCAAGTTGTAGGCCTGTTTGATGATATAATCCTTGCTGTGTGGTGTTATCCATCAGGTATTCCTGTACTCCTTTTGTCTGTTTTTACATCTGGAGAAACCCCTACATTCAAAGGGGAAATTTGAGTTTCTGCCATGTCAAGAATGTTGCTACTCTAGAGGTTCCCCTCTGTTTCCGTTCTTCTTCCTTCACGGGTATAAAGTAGTTGGGCACATAAAAAAGATACAAAAATGAAACTTAAGAACGGAAAGCAGAGAAATATTGCACATATTTAGATCTACCGCTTCTTAGACTTGCTTTCAATGAGAGTGACAGACTAATAACTCACATGTCTATGTGAATTTGGTTGGGTCACCCAAAAAGTTACATACTGCAGCTTTAATGTTTGAGATCCTAAACCGGTTGTGTTGCACTACCAAGTCCTATTGGTCTCGACTTTTGTCTGTCTGTGTTCTTATGATAAGCATTAAGTCATTCCTAAGTAATAAGTTAGACTCTTATACCTACAATGGGTTCCAAAATTACTGTCACTCCTGACTGGCAATGCACAAACAATACTTAAACTTATAAACAATCTCATTATAGAGAGCAACTCAAAATACCAACATGTGAGAAATACTGTACTTTATTCATGTTTCAATGGAACCCAACAAAATCATTTATTGATTTCATTAAAAATCAATGTCCCTAAAAATCAAGGTTTCACAATTAATGGCACCCTTAAAGATTATTGAAAATAACATCAACCAAAATTAAACTAGGAATTAAATTCCACTTATTTATGTTTATCTTTATGCAGTTGATAAGCGCAAACCCAAGAATGTGAATGCTCTAGAAAGGATCTGCATAGAGGAATGGTCCAAAATCCCTCCAAATGTGTTCCTTGTCAAACATTACAGGAAAAGACTCCATGCTGTCTGTTATCCTGGCCAGAGGTGGTTGTACTAAATGAGGAGTGCCAATAATTATGAAACCTTGATTTTGGGGAAATGTATTTTGTTTTAAATAATTGCATCATTTTGGTTGGTTGATTTGAAACGTGAGAAATACTGTACTTTATTCATATGTTGTTATTTTGAGTTTATCTCTATAATTATATTGTTCATTTTTTAAAGTAGTGTTTGTGCATTGCCAGTCAGGGGTGCCAGTAATTTTGGAGCCCACTGTATATTTCACATATTGTGTGTGGGTTCATCATATTCTCGTGTGTGTGTGTTCTGTAGGTAGCACCCTGATCAAGGTAGGTGACTGTGAGAGGAGACTAGGCGGTGCACAGAGAGAGTTCCTACAGACCTCCGCTATCAGCTTCCTTGCCCCACTCAGGAACTTTCTGGAAGGAGACTGGAGGACCATCTCAGTGAGTCTGGCTTTCTGGCCTCAGAGGGACATCATGAGATTGCATGCAGACCCGTGTATAGACCAGGATTTATGTGTGGGGTCATGCCGTACAGAGAGGTGCTGATCTTCTCCTCTCTGCCTCAGAAAGAGAGGCGTCTCCTGGAGAACCGCAGACTGGACCTGGACTCCAGTAAAGCACGACTGAAGAAAGCCAAACTAGCCGAGTCCAAGGCCGCGGTGAGTCTACCCTCCACCACCTCTCCCTGTGCACCTTCAGCTGCATCATGTAACCAGGCTCCAGTTCAGAGCGAACTGCTTCTGCTAACTAACATCTGTCTCTGTTCTAATTATGTTCACAGTGTGAGGGAGAAGTGAGTATTAGTGTAAAATATTGTCCACTTTTAGTTATTTTATTTTCCCTTTTTCTTTCTGACATGCTCATTGCCACCATGAAATCCAGTTAAGTGCATGTTTGTCTTCAGAGAGAGAGAGGGACTAGAGTTCTCTTGAAAGTGAGTGAAATGAACTTGTGGCATGGTAAGGCCTTGTAAGAATTTTAAGCTTGTAAGTAAGCATTTAACGGTAAGGTCTACACCTGTTGTATTCGGCACATGTGACAAAAACTTTGATTTGATTTGCACTGGAGCAAACCCGTATATGACCCTAGAGTCAACAAAACTGAGTAGTACACAAGTATTTGGAAAATGGTGAAACAAAAGTGTATTTCAAATTAGACTAATTTGAGTCCGTGACAAACTGCATCCAATTACCAAATGTATCCCCTCATAAAATCACGAAGGCCTATTTGATAGCAGTAGTGAGAGGAGAGGCCGTGTCCCATGTGAGTGCAGATGACTGGAGTTGAGAGTCCTGATTGCTAACCTGCTTGCCCTATTATACCATGACCAAGGTCTAGCTTCACTTCATATTCCCTGCTCCCATTCTGTCAGAGCATTTCAAATGTTTAGATTTTTGGCTGAGTTTTTCCTTCAGGGCAAAGATCTGATTTGATTAGCCATTGTATTAGCCATTGTATTAGCCATTTGATTAGATTTTTTTCTGTAATAACATGAGTAAATAAACAGATGTACGGAGAAAATATGTTCTTTCAGTTGTAGACTAATATCAAATCAGATATTTGAAACCTGTATGCATGGTGATTGCCACATGAAGGCATGCTAATTTGTATGTATTAGTTTAGCCAACCTACACTATATATTATATATTATATAATATATTTATATATATATATATATTATATATTATATAATATATTTATATATATTATATATATAATATATTTATATATATTATATATATACACACACACAAAAGTATGTGGACACGCCTTCAAATTAGTAGATTTGGCTAGATCAGCTACACCCGTTGCCTACACGTGTATAAAATCGAGCACACAGCCATGCCATAGAACATTGGCAGTAGAATGGCCTTACTGAAGAGCTCAGTGACATATAACATGACGCCGTTATAGGATGCCACCTTAACAAGTCAGTTCGTCAAATTTCTGTCCTGCTAGAGCTGACCCGGTCAAATATAAGTCCTGTTATTGTGAAGTAAAAATGTCTAGGAGCATCAACGGCTGAGCCACAAAGTGGTCGGCCACACAAGCTCACAGAACGGGACCACGGAATGCCGAAGCGCATAGCATGTAAAAATCGTCTCTCCTTAGTTGCAACAATCACTACCAAGTTTCAAACTGCCTCTGGAGCAACTTTGGCACAATAACTGTTCACTGGGAGCTTCATGAAATGTGTTTCCGTGGCCGAGCAGCTGCACACAAGCCTACGATCACCATGCACACAAGCCTAAGATCACCATGCACAATGCCAAGTGTCGGCTTGAGTGGTGTAAAGCTCACTGCCATTGGACTTTGGAGCAGTGGAAACCACGCTTCACCATCTGGCAGCCCGATGGCCAAATCTGTGTTTGGCGGATGTCAGGAGAACGCTACCTGCCCAAATGCTAGTGCCAACTGTAAAGTTTGGTAGAGGGGGAATAATGGTCTGGGGCTGATTTTCATTGTTCGGGCTAGGCCCCTTAGTTCCAGTGAAGGGAAATCTTAACGCTGCAGCATACAATGACATTCTAGATGATTCTGTGCTTCCAACTTTGTGGCAACAGTTTGGTTGGCCCTTTCTTGTTTGTTTGGCCCTTTCTTGTTTCAGCATAACACCGCCTCTGTGCACAAAGCAAGGTCCCTACAGAAATGGTTTGTCGATCAGTGTGGAAGAACTTGACTGGCCTGCACAGAGTCCTGACCTCAAGCCCATCAAATACCTTTGGGATGAATTAGGACGCCGACTGCGAGCTAGGCCTAATCGCCCAACCTCACTAATGCTCTTGTGCTGCGGGGACTTGCTTCCTTTCAGCCAATGTTCCAACATCTAGTGGAAAGCCTTCCCAGAAGAGTGGAGGCTGTTATGGCAGCAAAGGGGGGACCAACTCCATATTAATGCCCATGATTTTGGAATGAGATGTTCGACTACCAGGTGTCCACATACTTTGGTCATGTACTGTATTTCCTAAAGTACAGCACTTTAATTACTTTGGGATTTGGCCAGTCCAATGTAATGATTTAAGAACTCATTTGAGAGTAATTTTATTATATTAGATCAGTGTGTCCCAAACTCAGTCCTGGGGACCCCAAGTGGTGCAAGTTGAGTTTTTTTCCCCTAGCCCTGCACAACTGTTTCCAATAATCAATTCATCTTTGATTATTAGAATTAGCTGAATTAGCTAAACGAGTTCGGGAAACACTTTATTCGATATATTGTCCTCAGAATAATAAATTATTTTCCACGTGCTCATACATTTACATAAAATATACATTAAAGATCAAACCAACAACTCATCACCTAGTATATAACATTCTAGTTACTCCATTATATTATAGCTTAGCCTCTGACCGGAAGACAGGAACTATTGTCTAGGTATACTTTGCAGGCTACACATAGTATGAGCTAGAATGGTGTAATAGTTGAAGGTCTGCTTCCTGTACAGGCTGTGTACACAGAATGATCTCACATCCTGCTGTGTTTATTTACACATGCTGTATAGTCATTAACCTTCTAGTCTAACGCGGCTTGGGAATCACCAGGAGATATGCAGGTGTAGAAAGATATTTGGACCGGTCTCAGAATTGTCTCTGTATATCAGCAAGTAAAGAACGAAGGGTTTCGTTTTTGCTGTGTGCTTTCCTGTCACATGACTTTATTATACTTTTTTGTTTTGTTTGATTTTGTTTCTTTGGTTTGGTGCACACCATACTGTACGTGTAAACTGCTCTGCCATGTCTGTAGGCTGTGCCTGATTTTCAGGAGACCAGACCCAGGAATTATGTCCTCTCTGCCAGTGCATCTGCGGTAAGTAGCTTAAACAGCCAGTCCACGCTACACTAACACTACATGTAGCCTACTCTCGCTGACATCAGTGTGCTCATAACCTCGAGCAGCCTCTCCATACACAGTGTCCACATGCGTCATGTTGCAGGCAGGTAGAGACTACAGCCAAGTGTTGAGTGCCCCGCTCCACCTAGAGGTCCTAGAGCAGTGTTTCCCAATCCTGGTCCTGCGGCTGCCTCGCGAGCCACCCTGATCTCACCAGACATTCATGTAAGCTTGTGAGATATTCTCTACACAGATGTAGATATATGTGTAGCGAACCATTTATGTAAGCTGACTGAGATCAGGGTGGCTGGTGAGGCTAGTCCTGGGGGGTCCAAAGGGGTGCACACTGTTTTGCCCTAACACACTTGATTCAGCTGATCAACTCATCGTCAGGATAGATTATTTGAGTCCGGTGAGTTAGTGCTAGGGCAAAGAACAATATGCACTGTCCCAGAGAGACTATTAACAATTAACTTCATAGCCATTGAATATTGCTGTGCATTATAGGGAAATAATGCCTGCTCTAGAATGTTCTTCCAGCCAATCAGAATTGAGTATTCAACAATTCCATGGTATAATCCCAGTTAAATAAATAAAACGTTGTGGCCCCACCAACAACACAAATGGACTATACATCTACAACATGACGTGAATATCGACTTGGAGTATAAGACACTATAATGTTAATCATGTCTCTTTGTGTTGTCACCCATGACAACCAGGGTTGTATACAAGACACAATAGGAGACATATATTTTTTTATTCTAGACAATTATGTGCTTCGACATCTGTAGCAACAGTTTATTTATTTAACTAGACAAGTCAGTTAAGATCAAATTCTTATTTACAATGATGACCTATCGGGGAACAGTGGGTTAACTGCCTTATTCAAGGGCAGAATGACAGATTTTTACCATGACAGGGTTTCGATCCAGCAACCTTTCGGTTACTGGCCCAACGCTCTAACCACTTTATCACCAGATTGCTTTCGGCATAAAGTCCATTATCTATGTGACACTTTTCGGACACACCCACAAAAGTAGTGTAAAGATCTTCACAGGTGTTTCACTTCAAATGATCCAGATAAAATTTACTCTGAGCACAGTACCAGAATCTGGCAAATCTGCTGTCTTGAATGCACCCCTGGGTTGAAAACGTATGTTTCTTAACTGTCATGTCATCAGTCTCAATCTAAGAATGTGTGTGTCTCCCCTGTGATGTCATCAGAATGTGTGTCTCTCTCCCCCTCTCTTGTTGTCCTGCGGCTTTTCAGCTCTGGAGTGAGGAAGTGGACAAAGTGAGTACGACATGTTTGTATACCGTCCTCACATACTGTCTAAATAAATTATATCTTTACTCTTTATCTTTTGTTTCTAGATTGTCTCTTTCCGCACACACTGGTGGACACAAACAAAACAGCTGATAAAGGACATGTAGCTATTACCGCCACACCAGCGTTCACGATTCATGAATGCAGTCAAATTCTATGTGACTGTTTTAGTCATGGTAACTAGGCTTCTCCAAGCTCTGCTGCTGCTGGTCATTAGTAGCCTACCAACCTTCTAATTGCCTGGTACTCCACACTCTATTGTCCCTCTAATCACTCTGACATCAATGCAAATGTAATTGAAAATCTAATCAAATACTTAATGAGAGCTCGTGTTGCACAACATTTCTATAGGCTATGCAATTACGTGAGAAAACAGAGTGATGGCCTCTATTAAAAAGAGGAGGTTCCCATCAGCTTTCTATAGGCTAGGCCTACTATATTTATTTCTCAACTTTCCTAATATTAAGCACATGACTTATCTTTACAAAAGGAGTATAGCCTACCTGGGTTGCATGAACATGAACCTTAGGAAAAGTAACCCCCAATCGCTATTTAAATGCATAGATGACATGTATTTTTTCTCGCTGTCCCTTTTTCGGGACAGGTGCATGATAATGGTCCATTCTAATTCAAAGCAAATTTCACACACACAATATTTAATATATAGTACCAGTCAAAAGTTTGGACACACCTACTCTATTAAAGTTTTTTTTATTTTTTTATTATTGTAATTAAAAATAATATTTGTGAAGACATCAAAACAATGAAATAACACAGATGGAATCATGTAGTAACCAGAAAAGGGTTAAACAAATCAAAATATATTTGATATATTCTTCAAAGTAGCCACCATTTGCCTTGATGACCGCTTTGCACACACTTGGCATTCTCTCAACCAGCTTCATGATGTAGTCACCCGAAATGCATTTAAATTAATTTGTGTGCCTTGTTAATTTGTAGAATTTCTTTCATTAATGTGTCATGTGTTGTGACATGGTAGGGGTGGTATACAGAAATGGACCTATTTGGTAAAAGACCAAGTCCATATTATGTCAAGAACAGCTCAAATAAGCAGAGAGAAATGACAGTCCATCATTACTTTAAGACATGAAGGTCAGTCAACCCAGAAAATGTCAAGAACATTTTAACGTTTCTTCAAGTGCAGTCGCAAAAACCACCAAGTGCTATGATGAAACTGACTCTCATGAGGACCGCCGCAGGAAACGAAGACCCAGAGTTACCTCTGCTGCAGAGGATAAGTTCATTAGAATTAACTGCACCTCAGATTGCAGCCCAATTAAATGCTTCACACAGTTCAAGTAACAAACACATCTCAACATCAACTGTTCAGAGGAGACTCCGTTAATCAGGCCTTCATGGTCGAATTGCTGCAAAGAAACCACGGCTAAAGGACACTAATAATAAGAAGAGACTTGCTTGGGCCAAGAAGCACAAGCAATGGACATTAGACCGGTGGAAATCGGTCCTTTGGCCTGATGAGTCCAAATTTGAGATTTTTGGTTCCAACCGCCGTGTCTTTGTGAGACGCAGAGTAGGTGAACAGATGATCTACGCATGCGTGGTTCCCACCGTGAAGCATGGAGGACGAGGTGTGATTGTGCTTGGCTGGTGACATGGTCAGCGATTTCTTTTTAAATATATATATATATATATATTTTTTTCTTCTTCCGAATTCAAGGCACACTTAACCAGCACGGCTACCATAGCATTCTGCAGCGATACACCAACCCATTATGTTTGCGCTTAGTGGGACTATAATTTGTTTTTCAACAGGACAATGACCCAACACACCTCCAGGCTGTGTAAGGGCTATTTGACCAAGAAGGAGAGTGACGGAGTGCTGCATCAGATGACCTGGCCTCCACAATCCCCCAACCTCAACCCAATTGAGATTGTTTGGAAAAAGTTGGACCGCCGAGTGAAGGAAAAGCAGCCAACAAGTGCTCAGCAGATTGAGAGAATGTCAAGAGAGTGCAAATCTGTCATCAAGGCAAAGGGTGGCTATTTGAATATTCTAAACATATACTTTTTTGGTTACTACATGATTCCATGTGCATTAGTTCATAGTTTTGATGTCTTCTGTTATTCTACAATGTAGAAAATAGTAAAAATAAAGGAAAACCCTTGAATGAGTAGGTGTGTCCAAACTTTTGACAGTACTGTATGTAAAGACAATATTAATTCAATAATAGTGTAATATTGTCACCCATCAGTCTATCACTTATGAATTATAGATAATCACTTGTGAATGATGCCCAGCATAAGGCAAGAAATAATATAACATTTTGGCAACGTTGTCTAATCATAGTCACACACCTCATGTAGCCTGGCCTGTATGTTTTGATAAGATTTGTATCACAACTAAAGTGGCCAAATTACTTCTTAAAGTTAAGCACATTCATCCACTTTACAAGGGGTGTAGAGCCTAACTTGCCTACATAATCAGCGTGTGAGTTTCAGGTTTGGGGAAGATCATTTTCACAATTAAAATGCACCTTTTATAGAAGCATTACATGCATAATCACATTTGCGGTCACTTTTGACAATGGTGTGATGTGTGCTTCAAGCCTACTGCCGTGTGCGCATTGCTGCACTTATAACGTGAAGCCTAATAGTTTATCAACATTTCAAGCTAAACGTTCTGATCTGTTACGTCAGCCACATTGCGTAAAAACGTTTATTTGATGCTATTGGTTGTATTATTTTGGGATATATCACATCCGTCAACTGTCCCAGACTATTTGGAATATTTATTTCTCGCACAGATAAGAATAGGTCATCTTTTGTACTATGGGGGTAGTAAATTGACGTAGGCTAGTGCTTTTGCTGTTCGTTAGACATACTCATCTTGTTGGCTGACAAAGTACATGTGAACAGTTCTTCCAGTATCTTCAATATGCACCTTGGAATTGTGCGAGTTGCGTCCCCGATGTGTCTGTCTTCACTTGTAGCCTGTGAGAAAGACCCGATAAAGTGATGGAGAGCCATGTGAGTGAGAGGTTCATTGGTGCGCTCAGCACTCGGGGAGAAGGGTACAACGTCCGCTGGCCACAAAAGGCCTGGATTTGTATTTAAGGGTGTATTTAAGGGCCACACACAGGGGACGCCACCATGAAATTCGAGGCATTATCAAGTGCTGTCAAATTATGAATGAGAGACTGATCGTGTGTACAGCCTGTCCCAAAAAAACAAAGCAGAGCTCAGGCTCTTCAAGCTAATTTTTTTCAAGTCATCATTAGTCGCATCATGCAGCCTTACAATGCATTCAAAATCAAAACGTATAGCCCAACGTTTGTAGAACAACTACATTTACATTAACTCTTAAGCATATAGGTGTACCTATTTCTTTGTTAACCGCTCAACACAGAATACCAACACTCCCTCAAATCATTTGGAGAAAATATCCTTTCTATTTTATTCAACTTGGTTCAATTGTATTCTTCAAACTATAAACTAATGCCACGGAATTCTAAGCAAATCTTGTCTGCTAAATTGGTGTAGCTCACAGCCATATGACAGTCAGATCAGAACTTAACAAGGACAATGCATAGTATGCTATTTTGATCTTTTGAAATAGACTACATTTTCTTCATATCTTGCTTCTTTAGACCTTTCTTTAATAAATTGTGAAGGTGTTGGCTATATTACATGGATTTATTAGACTTTAAAATGTAGATGTTCCAAAAGTCCTGCATCTGTGGCTTGTCGGTGATGTGTGGAAACCAGGAGATGCTAAATATGTTTGTTAATTAACGTCAATTACCATGAGACCGACAGTTATTTGCTTGACAGTCACCGGCTGACCTAATTTCGTGACCGCCACAGCCCTAATGACATGTTATCTCATTCTGTGTTGTTGTTGTTGTTCTGTAGGCAGCGCATGAACTTCGAGTGGCCCAGACAGAGTTTGACAGACAGGCAGAGGTCACACGACTCCTACTGGAGGGCATCAGCAGTACACACGTGAGTCATGAGGTCACACACATATAGAGAGGACAAACATGACCACTACACATAACCGTTCTCTTTAGCATATGTACTGTTTACTGTGTATTGTGCTGTTTTAACATGGTGGTAACGGGGTATGTTGAGGAGGAACAAGTATTTCTAACGGGGTTGTCTTGTCTGTGTTTTGGATATGTTGTCTGTAGGTGAACCACCTGCGCTGCCTGCATGAGTTTGTGGAGGCACAGACAGCCTACTACAAGCAGTGTTACCTGCACATGCAAGACCTGCAGAAAGAGCTGGGCAGGTGAGGACTGGCTCTGGGTAGATGCACACATGTATATTGGGCATACCTAGCTGGGTTGTCTATGCCTGGCTTTCATTTGCTGCAATGATTTGCTCTATTCAAATAGTGTGTGCTGTTTATCAATGACCATCTCCACTGTCATCTCTTATGCTCTCAGTTCCAATGGAGATGTGTAAGTAACATTTGATGACGATTACAGTAACATATTTATGTTAACCGCTTTTCTAAATCAAATATGGTGAAGTCTTATTATTCCTTAGGGAATGTGCTGTGTACCTTATGGCTGTCTTCTCTCCCTAAACCTCTGCAGGTTTCCCAATGCGTTTGCTGGTAACCCGGGTCTCTCCATGGCCTCCAGTGGCTCCTCTCCCCAGGGGAATGCCACCCTACCCCAGGACGCTGCCAGCGCTGTGGAGACAGACACACTGAAAATCGAAGAGGTACAGGCCCCCGCCACGGGCACACGCAAGGCCAAGGTCCTGTACGACTATGACGCGGCCGACACCAGTGAGCTCTCCCTACTTGCTGACGAGGTGAGCACACTCGCACACATTCCTTTCTTTGTGCACGCCAGTGATTCGTTTAGTCAGGTGTGTCCGTGCAAGGCTAGAATATGTGGACTGATTGCTGGCTCATGTACAGTTTAATTGTATTAACACTGCTGAATAACTATTAATACACTACTGTATGTTGTCTTGTCTTTTCCCAGCTAATCACAGTTTACACAGTGCCAGGCATGGACTCTGACTGGCTCGTTGGCGAGAGAGGGAACCAGAAAGGGAGAGTGCCTGTCACATACCTGGAGCTGCTCAGCTAAAGAAACTACACTCAAAGAAATACATGGACAAACACACACACACACACAATTGCACTCACATGCCTTCAAACATGCAGACGTTGACGAATTCAAACAAGCAAACACACCCACTGTACATTCTGTACGCACCAGGACTGCATGAAATCATTGGTAATTATGAAGGCAAATGCGCTACATTGAATATGGAGGAATGGTTACCATGACAACTTGGCTGAAAATTCTGAATTGTGAGATGTTTATAGATTTTAATTTCACCCTGCTTCTCACAGCAGGACAATAATCCTGCAGCTACAAGACATGTAAATGGTTATGTGGATTATAATTAAGGGACAAGTTTGTAGGGGCTGATACATTTTTTTCAATAGGGCAAATCAAGTCTGACATTTTTTAAGTGGAAATTACAAACTTTAGAAGCCTTTTTAAACCTTGAATACACTACAATTTGCATTTCCTGCTGCGCTGGAAAATTCTCTGCGACAACGGAGTGGCCAAATTTAAGATTGCAGATCTGTACATACTGAAATCCCCTGTTATTCAGGCTTTTTGGTTTTATTTTAGGTGACCTTTCACAACAGGTGTGAAGCTTCATACAACCTGCCCACTCACTGTCACCTGTTTAAACTATATGCACCAATGCACCAATCTTTTCCATTCCATACACCCTGTGCACCTATGGTTAGTCCACATTCCTATAATGTAATTTTCCTCTACCACTACCAGGAACTGAAACATTTCATGGCCGTATGCCCTGCTTAACGTACTGGGAATGTAATCACTCTTACAGCAAATATTTGAAGCACTCCTAGTCGTTTACTAGCTGCCTTACAATGATGCCAGAGAGCTGTTTCCATCTGCTATAGCTAATAGAATGTATTGTACACACCACAATGTTCACACACTCCTGTTTGCTTGGACACTTCCTTTGAAGAAGACAGGCCAGATCTGACACAGAACATACATTTTGGCATGCGAGACCAACTTATCATTTAAGTATCTGTGATTAGCTATATTCCCATTTGTCAATTTTTTTAGTTTGCTCTTTTGCTCTTCTGTTTCTTAAACATGTTACTGTTCCTTCAGTTGTCTTTTGTTTCTATTTAGTAAAATGTTTGTTTGATCTGATGTCTTTTCTGTGATCAAGTGTTTTCAGACAGGACCTAGGCTGCTGCATGTGCTACTGGCAGGAGTTGGACTATTCTGTCCACTGAAAAGCCTCTTTAAAAGAACAATTGTAATCCAAAGTTTTAATGGCTGTATGTATGTATCTTTATTTATTTTAGTATCAAAGGAAACAAGTATATGCATGCAATTCTGAATTGAGCCCAACCCTGGTTTGTACCATTTGCTGCTGTGGCATGTCTTGTTTTGACCCTTTTCTGCCTTTACTGTCAATGTATTTATTGCCTGTTTACAAGTCATGCTGAATGAATGAAAATATGTAGGATGTAATAAAAAAAAAAGTATGCTTTATTTGGACACAATCCAGTCATGTGGTTGTCAGCTCAAGTTGTTCTTAGGCTAATATTCTGGTGTAGCAGTCAGTCAGATGGAAAGTAATCATTCTCTTATAAATACATTTAATTTCAAATTCAAACCTTATGTCCAACATCCTGTAACACATCACATCAAAGTTTATTGGTCGATTTGCAGGTGTCCCTGCAGGTGCAGTGAAATGCATATTTTTCTAGCTCCTACAGTGCAGCATAATGTCTAGCAAATACACAAATAAGAAGATCTAAACAAATCAAATGTCAGAATGTGTCCAATTAACAATCGAACGTAGATTATATTAGTGAGCAGTGTCAGAATCCAGAATATAAATACGTGGTGTGTCTAGACTGTATAATTTGGAATGGTCTGGTATGTACAGTAGTAGGTATATTAGGATGAGCTATGTTGAGAATACAGTATACATACACAGTAAGTAAACAATATAATATATGCCACGCAGTCATGGGTGTATAGTTAGTACAGGAGGGGGCTGAACACACACCCCTGGAGGGCCCCCGTGTTGAGGATCAGTGTGGCAGAGGTGTTCTTGCCTACCCTCATCACCGAGGGTCAGCCCATCAGGAAGTCTAGTACCCAGTTGCAGAGGAAGGAGTTCAGACCCTTAGCTTAGTGCCCTCCTAGCTCATCACTATGGTGTTGAAACCTGAGCTGTCGTCAATGAACAGCATTCTCACATAGGTATTCCTCTTGTCCAGGTGGGATAGGGCAGTGTGCAGTGCGACGGCGATTGTGTCGTCTGTGGATCTGTTGGGGAGGTATGCAAATTGTAGTGGGTCTCAGGAGTCAGGTAAGTTGGAGGTGATATGATCCTTAACTAGCCTCTCAAAGCACTTAATGGTGACAGAGGTGAGTGCTATGGGGTGATAGTCATTTGAATCAGTTAGCTTTCTTGGGTACAGGAACAATGGTGGACATCTTGAAGCAAGTGGGGAAAACAGACTGGGATAGTGACGAGGTTGAATGGGTCTTTAAACACTGCTCTGAGGATGCTGCTTGGGATGCCGTCTAGGCCGGCATACTTGTAATACCTGTTTGACACAACATACTCTCCTATTTCTAATCGTTTCATGAGTACTGAATCAACATGTTCATGTATATAAAGTATTGCAAAATAATTGTAATGCTTAGCATTAAAAGTATGATTTAATTTCAGATAAACAAAGAAAAATAGCCTCAATCCACATTTCAAATAAGTGCTGTAGGTAATTTCTGGGAATATACAGTATGTACATGTTTATATTTTAAATGTCATTATAGTTATGTGTATCTATAGTGCCTGTACATTCTAGAGGGTCCACCATGTACTCTCCCTACTGGTGTCCCCCAGGGCTCGGTTCTAGGCCCTCTCCTCTCTATACAACAAGTCACTTGGCTCCGTCATATCCTTACATGGTCTCTCCTATCATTGCTATGCGGATGACCTTCAACTACTTTTCTCCTTCCTCCCTTCTGACACCCATTTAGTGACATGCATCTCTGTTAGCCTGGCAGATACCTCCGCTTTAATGCTAGCCTAACACCTCAAGCTCAATTTTGAAAAGACGGAGCTGCTCTTTCTCCTGGGGAAGGCATGCCTGCTCCAAGACCTCTCCATCATGGTTGACAAATCCATGGTCCCCCTCCCAGAGTGCAAAGAATCTTGGCGTGACCCTGGACAACACCCTGTCGTTCTCTGCAAACATCAGAGCAGTGACTCGCTCCAGCAGGTTCATGCTCCGTAGAGTCCCCACTTGTACCATCAATCCTTGGCAACTTATCCAGAACGCTGCAGCCCGCCTGGTGTTCAACCTTCCCAAGTTCTCCCATGTAACCCCGATCCTCCGCACGCTCCACTGGCTTCCAGTCGAAACTCATATACACTACAACACCATGGAACATGCCTATGGAGTAGCAAGAGGAACTGCCCTTCCCTACCTTCAGGCTATGCTCAAACTCTACACCGCAACCTGAGTACTCCGTTCTGCCACCTCTGGTCTCTTGGCCCAGCCACCCAGCTCCCGCTCAGCCCAGTCAAGGCTCTTCTCTGTCATGGCACCCCAATGGTGGAACCAGCTTTTGCATGAAGCTAGGACAACAGAGCCCCTGCCCATCTTCCAAAAACATCTGAATATCCTACCCATTCCTGAATATCTTAACCCTTCCCTGAATATCATACCCATTCCCTGAAAATCATACCCCTTCCCTGAATAACCTACCCCTTCCCTGAATAACCTACCCCTTCCCTGAATATCATACCCATTCCCTGAATATCCCCCCTACCCTTTCCCCCACCCCTTAGTAGTACTGAATTTGCTGATAGCAACTTTATTGAGGAAAAATATATTTATTATGACTGAGATACACTATACATACAAAGGTATGTGGACACCCCTTCAAAATAGTGGATATGGCTATTTCAGCCTCACCCGTTGTTGGCAGGTTTATAACATCGAACTCCCAGCCATGCAATCTCCATAGACAACCAGTGGCAGTAGAATGGCCTTACTGAAGAGCTCAGAGACTTTCAACGTGGCACCGCCATAGGATGCCACCTTTCCAACAAGTCAGTTCGTCAGATTTCTGCCCTGCTAGAGCTCTCCTCAGCAGGGGGGTGCCGCTCTAGCAAAAATCATCTGTCCTCAGTTGCAACACTCACTACCGAGTTCCAAACTGCCTCTGGAAGCAACGTCAGCACAAAAATTATTTGTTGGGCGCCAAGCAGCTGAACACAAGCCTAAGATCGCCCTGCTTAATGACAAGCGTCGGCTGGGGGGGTGTTAAGCTTACCGCCGTTGGACTCTTGAGCAGTGAAAGCGTGTTCTCTGGAGTGATGAACCCCGCTTCACCATCTGGCAGTCTGACGGACGAATCTGGGTTTGGAGGATGTCAGGCGAACGCTACCTGCCTCAATGCATAGTGCCAACTGTAAAGTTTGGTGGATGAGGGATAATGGTCTGCGGCTGTTTTTCATGTTTCGGGCTAGGCCCCTTATTTCCAGTGAAGAGAAGTCTTAACGCTACAGCATACAGTGACATTCTAGACGATTCTGTGCTTCGAAATTTGTGCAACAGTTTATTTATTTAACTAGGCAAGTCAGCTAAGAACAAATTCTTATTTACAATGACGGCCTACTGGGGAACAGTGGGTTAACTGCCTTGTTCAGGGGCAGAACGCCAGATTTTTACCTTGTCAGCTTGGAGATTTGATCCAGCAACCTTTTGGTTACTGGCCCAACGCTCTAACCACTGCCGTGCACAAAGCAAGGTCCACGCAGACTGCGAGCCGGGCCTAATCGCCCAACATCAGTGCCCAACCTCACTAATGCTCTTGTGGCTGAATGGAAGTCCCCGCAGCAATGTTCCAACATCTAGTGGAAAGCCTTCCCAGAATAGTGGAAGCTGTTATAGCAACAAAGGGGGGAGTGTATGTGGTTGTCAAAACTAGCTATCTTAAGATTAATGCAATAACTGTAAGTCACTCTGGATAAGAGCGTATACTAAATTACTCAAATGTAAATGAGTAGATGTTTATCAGGTGCAAATCGCTATGCACAGAGAGATATCACTACATATATGATCCATCCCACACAAACAAACACCCCAAACATCAGGCTGAACAACACCAGCAAACGGGCCTTCTGGGAAGCCCTCTCTGCCTCCCTCATGTCCCCTCTGGCCAGAGCAGCACGGGTCTAGAGCAGAGTGGAGAGACAACCAGCTCAGTCAGGACTTGGTCTGTAGCCAACAAGCATATGTATTGTTTGAAGATGTTTGATAGAGTACAATAAAAGTCAAATGAATTGAACTTTATGTAACTCTTCTTCTACTGTATCAGACATCTTGTTATGTCATCATTACCGTAAGGAAGGCCTCGGTAGTGTCACTGCATTCTTAGGATTCTACTACACCTACACTGAAACTCATGCCCACTCTCTGCCCTAATTCAATTCAGAGCCAGGCCTTTGTCAGTGCACTAAGGATGTAGTGCCTCATATGAGTGGGAAATTTACCTCATATGAGTACAAAAGGGCGATGAGGCCACTCATAAGGCAGCAGAAGATGGTGACCAGCAGGGACTCCACCATGTAGTCCTTGGGCAGGGGAGGCCGCTCGTCCCCCAGTGGAGGGCCGCTCATGTACTGAAACACAACAGAGGCAAACATGCAGGGACACAATAACCTATTAAAATAGTGGACATTCTTGTTTTTGAATAGAGATTTCAAATAGAAATGACACACTGTCGTTACGTCACAGGACAATAGTCAGATCTATTGTTAAATCCGGAAGTAGTCTCGCGTGGCCATAAGGGAATCGATTTTTGAACCGTACGGGAAACATGTGTGATTCAATAAAGCTATGAGGAGTAATTGAATGTACAAATCCGTTCTAAACTTAATGTGTGTCTAATAAATCTCCCCGTCCACCACCACCACATGAGAAAGTATGTGCGTTTGGCAGCACATTTACACTAGTTTTCTTTTGCTCTATACTGATACTCTGATACTCTCTTACTATGGTGTTGGGAGGGTAGCTGGGTGAAGGCATGAACTGGGCCTGGTAGAAGGCTGGCTGGTTGGGTCCTGGCTGGCAGGCTATGACAGGGGGTCCTGGGTAGTGAGGTGGTTGTGGGGGATAGATAATATAGGCCATCTTGGGGTCAGGTGGGCTGTAGGGTGGGGGCTCTTCTGATGGGGTGGATGCTGTCATGTCTGGTTGGACCAAGGAGATCTGTGGCTGACACACAGTCGAGGGTGTCCCTCCTGCCAGGTCTCTCTGGCTTAGCAGCTCCTCCCTGGTTAACCTCCCATCACTGTCACTGTGAGCTCTGTATGGCGGACAGGCAGCAAAAGTACTGTCTGCCTTAGGCACTGGAGGACAGACAGTGTGGACATTGTCACTGTTGGATGACAGATGAGTGGTTTGGACAGGTAAGCTTGGGTCAACAAGGTCTTGGGTTCCTGAGTTTCCCTCCTGCACTGCTGTCCTCCCACTGGACAGGGCCTGGCTCTCACGGCCGGGTGGTTGAATGACTAATGAAAGTGAAAGAGGAAGGATAGATATTATAATGGTTAGACTGCGATTCTTGGTCAACTGGCAATGAAAAAAAGTGTCTAAAACCTGTTTATCTACAGCAGTGATGTAGACATAACTACATGACCAACATTATTCATGAATGACATATTTTAGAGGAAGTGAAAGGCCCCTGTGATCTCTATTAAGTAAGCAGAGAAACGCTCAAGTTTCTCCAGGGCAGTTGACTGACCCACTTTGGTTTCTACAGTGGAAAACAGTGCATCTGATTAATGAAAGGCCCAGGCAAAATGAGCGTGGTTATACGGTGTCATTCTCCAGCTGCCGGTGTGGTTTGTCAAGGCTTATTGAGTTTCTGCTCTGGAAGGGGTGGAGTGTGCTGACTGACTGAGATCACAGCACAAACAGCAGGGCAGAGCCCGAGCCAAGGCATCCAGGCTGCTCTAGTGTTGCATGTCTGGGAAAGAGAGGTTTTAGACTTCGGCCTGCAAAGATAGGAAGCATGTAGATTTGAAACCAACTGAGATCCTGTAGAATACATTTTTACTTGTAGATTGTATAATGGACCTGTGCATCACTGAAAATCCTGCAGGATAAATAGAGCAGTAATAGCAACCTAATGTATCTTCATAGCACTATCATGTCCCATATATTTACACCTGTTGTGACATACATTGCATTATTTTCTGGCTGGTTGTGACACCTACATAAGAGGATCAAAACCTACAGTTATTCTAATTTGTTTTTTCCCTGCCAAGAAGTTTCCTTTCGCTTAAAATGTTGTTCATTAAATATTTTGTTGTTGTTGTTTTTCCATCATATTTTAAATCATTAAAATAAAATACACTTTATGACACAGTCAATAAGCATTATGACCATCATAATCATATTAGGTAGATAGGCCTATCTCGTTTATGCCCTTACATTAGATGTCAGTCAAAAAGTGGTTGTCTGGTCCTGCTCCCGAAATCTGCTCCTGCAATTATCCCAGTCATCAGCAACAGCGCGTTGGGCTAGGTGCATGTCTGACATCAATGTGTGTGGAATTACAATGATAATATGGTCAATTTAAAAAACAATTATACGACATAAACATACTGTTGACATGTAGGCTATGGTGTAATGAAATGTTTCGTGGGTTTTGACACTCTTATGTAGGTGTCATAACCAGCCATAAAATAACTACCGTGGTATATTTTGTGGGTTTTTACACTCTTATGTAGGTGTCATAACCAGCCATAAAATAACTACCGTGGTATATTTTGTGGGTTTTTACACTCTTATGTAGGTGTCATAACCAGCCATAAAATAACGCAATATATGTCACAACAGGTCTAAATATGTGTGTCATGACAGTGACGGGGCGGCAGGGTAGCCTAGTGGTTAGAGCGTTGGACTAGTAACCGGAAGGTTGCAAGCTCGAATCCCCGAGCTGACAAGGTACAAATCTGTCGTTCTGCCCCTGAACAGGCAATTAACCCACTGTTCCTAGGCCGTCATTGAAAATAAGAATTTGTTCTTAACTGACTTGCCTAGTAATAAAAAGTAAAAAAAGTGTTATGTTGCTTGGTGTCAAGTAAAGTGTTGCCGAATATTGATTGTTGTACAACCCCATCTTCTTTAGTTTTTCTTTAGTTTTACATCAACTTAATACACACAGCTTATGTAATATTGTAATGTTTGTTGTTTGTTTTTGTGTAATCCTAATCATTCAATTTAAATTCCCATTTCTCCCAAAGTCCACTGTTTCACACATTTTAGACAATAATAAACAATCAATTTGGTTGGTAGTACTAAACATGCATTAGGGCATGAACAGAGACTAACCTGGGTCCATTTTGGCAGGCAGCGTACAGTACAGGGCACTATACAGGTGAAGAACAGTAGAGAGGAGGATTCAGGTGGTCATCTGTAGAAAACGCATGATCCAGACAACAGAGACAGAACATGGGACAGTTTACAGCAGATATCCCATGGGCACCCACAAATGGCTGCAGATCTTGTGCCTCCCCTCCACAGGGTTGAAATAGTATCGTGTTTGTTTAATAATTGACAGGCTTGTGTGTGTGTGTGTGTGTGTGTGTGTGTGTGTGTGTGTGTGTGTGTGTGTGTGTGTGTGTGTGTGTGTGTGTGTGTGTGTGTGTGTGTGTGTGTGTGTGTGTGTGTGTGTGTGTGTGTGTGTGTGTGTGTGTGTGTGTGTGTGTGTGTGTGTGTGTATGTGGTGTGTGTGTGGTGGATGTGTGTGTGTGTTTTTTAGGATGTGACAGTAAACTCTAAAGGGGGGTTTACTGATGAAGGTGGAGCTTGAAACCTGGATTGGAAACATAACATGGAAACAGGAACATCACAGTGTCTTTGATCACGCCAAAACCAATGTGAAAATAAACAGCCATGTTTTAGAAATGGATGAGCTCATCATCATTAATGGGAACAGTGATAACATTCGATAAGAAATCATTCTAATGTATTGTTCAGACAAAAAAACAAATAACGTGAAAAACACTGGAAACCTGAGGGTGACTCAGTTATCAGATATCTAGAGAGCTGTACTTCCTCTTCTCATCCTCAACAAAGGTGTGCTACTTTCTTGTGTTCCTCAGAGTGATTCAACTGGCTGGTGACCCTTTCTTTTTGACAATCATTCTGCTCACAGTGCACCTTGCTTTCTTCAATGGTAGAATGCTAGGTTAGTTATTTGATATCAGATGCTATGTCACTTTTATGGTATTGTATTAACAGGGTATGATGAGTCTCTGTTTCCAGCGGTTCAACATGTCAGGTCTACTTATTGATTTCATGTATGTGTAGTGAAGTGTGTATGATTTTATAGTCACATCTATATTAGGTTTTGAGGCAGCAATGTATAATACAGATTTGGAAACCTTTGTACTGTAACTAGGTAGGAATCTAAAATGGTTATTTCAAGACCCACAGTAAATTGTAATACATTGGAGGGATGCATCATTTTATCATAGCATTAAGCATATGGTGCTACCTATGATAGTGTATAGTGAAAACTCTAATTAACATCTGTGGCTGGGAGAGAATGCTCCAAACAAAAGATTGTCAGTATTCTTTCTGGTGTTAAAATCTTTAATCCCTCTGTGTTTGGCACCTAATTATAGGCCGTCATTGTAAATAACAATTTGTTCTTCATTTGAACTGACTTGCCTAGTTAAATAAAGGTTAAATAAAAAATCAATACAAATTGTACACTAGGCTCATTTGCACTCTCTTGCACAGTCAGACTGTGGGGAAGGAAACAATCCCATGCTTAAGCCATGTGTATCTCATTCACACCCATCAGGGGATGGATGTTTGCTATCACACAATTATATTACTAAACTGTCCAATTAAAACGTTTCTCCACAAACGGTCACTAAAGATATTTGCAAAGTTGGGCAGTGGGAGATGGAGCTTTAAAGAGCTACATGCTGTAATACAAAGAAGGTCCACATTGGATTAAACTTTGACAATAGCTACAACATTACACAACACATCGCCTCTGACATAAACCCTAACACATATATGTGTATGCAGTATATTAATATGTTGTATGTGTATGCAGTATATTAATATGTTGTATGTGTATGCAGTATATTAATATGTTGTATGTGTATGCAGTATATTAATATGTTGTATGTGTATGCAGTATATTAATATGTTGTATGTGTATGCAGTATATTAATATGTTGTATGTGTATGCAGTATATTAATATGTTGTATGTGTATGCAGTATATTAATATGTTGTATGTGTATGCAGTATATTAATATGTTGTGTGTGTGTCGTGTGTCATGTTTTGTGTGGAGCCCAGAAAGTGTATCTGCTGCTTTTGTAACAGCTAATGGGGATCCTAATAAAATACCAACACAAAGCTGAGTAACAAAGGCCAAGAATCAACAACAAGAATCAAAGGCTTTCCTTGGAGTAATGTTAGTCCAATATCAAATGTGATATAGCGAAGCACCTGAGTGAGTTGGTTGCGCAATTACGCAGGTACTTTCCCGAAACGGATGACACGAACAACTGGATTCGTTATCCCTTTCATGCCCTGCAGTCCACTTAACGATATTTGAACAAAAGAGCCCCATCAAAATTGCAACAAGCGGTTCTGTGAAAAATTTATTTAATCAGAAGCCACTGACAGATTTTTGCAATGGGCTGCGCACAGAGTATCCTTGCCTTGACAAATCGCTCTGTTAAAACACTGATGCCCTTCACAACCACACACCTATCTGAGAGTGGATTCTCGGCCCTCTATAGCATGAAACTAAATACAGGCACAGAATGTGTGTGGGAAATGATTTAAGACTCTCTACAATACAACCCAACATTGCAGAGTTTTTTGCATCCTTTCAAGCACACCTTTCTCATTAATCTGTGCTAAATGATTCACAATTTTCGATGAACAAATAAAGTTTGATATGTAAGATAAAGAGCAAAAGTATTGATTATTATTAAATGACTTTTTGTGCCCTGGTCCTATAAGAGCTCTTTGTCACTTCCCACGAGTCGGGTTGTGACAAAAACTCACACTCATTCTTATGTTATTATAAATGTATCGTATAGTGTGTGTGGCAGGCTTACAATGATGGCGACAAAAGAAAACATTTGAGAGTGCGCTGACTCTGGTGCTATAGAGGGGGTATGCAGCTGGAGGTTGAATGTTTGAAGGGGTACGGGACAATAACATTTTGGGAACCTAAAATAACTGCCAGGATTCACAGAAAATGGCAGGTGCAGTTTCATCCCTTAGAAGGGATATTTATCATACCATTCACACCTTCTTAAAATCCAACCCACATGTTTATTGTTTTATTGTTTGTGTAGTCCATACAGGCTTCAGGTGTCTTACTACAGCTTCATTACGCATTCTGTTATTCCTTTTTAGGGTCACCATGCAAACCTATAATGTGATGAGTATCTTCTTTCATAAGAGGTGATGAATTATATCCAAAAGTTTCAAAGTCATTTATTCAAAGATTAATTTACAAGCAAACCCATAACATGATGCAGCCACCACTGTGCTTGAAAATATGTAGAGTGGTACTCAGTAATGTGTTGTGTTGGATTTGCCTAAAACATAACACTTTGTATTAGGGACAAAAGTGAATTGCTTTGCTACATTTAAAAAAAATATGACTTTAGTGCCCTGTTGTAAACAGGATGCATGTTTTGGAATATGTTTTATTCTGTACAGGCTTCTTATTTCCCACTCTTTCAATTAGGTTAGTATTGTGGAGTAACTACAATGTTGTTGATCTATCCTCAGTTTTCTCTTGTCACAGCCATTCAACTCTGTAACTGTTTTAAAGTTACCACTGGCCTCATAGTGAAATCCCTGAGCGGTTTCCTTTCTCTCCGGCTACTGAGTTAGGAAGAACACCTGTATCTTTGTAGTGACTGGGTGTACTGATACACCATCCAAAGTGTAATTAATAATTTCACCATGCTCAAAAGGGATATGCAATGTCTGCTTTCTTATTTAAACCCATCTACCAATAGGTGTCCTTCTTTGCGAGACATTGGAAAACCTCCCTGGTCTTTGTGGTTGAATTTGTGTTTGAAATTCACTGCTCGACTGAGGGACCTTACAGATAATTGTATGTGTGGGGCACAGAGATGAGGTAGTCATTAAATAATCACGTTAAAAACTATTATTGCACACAGAGTCCATGCAATGTTTAATGTGACTTATTAAGCACATGTTTACTACTGAACTTAAGTAAGCTTGTCATAACAAAGGGGTTGAATACTTATTGACACAAGACATTTGAGCTTTTCATTTTTTATTACTTTGTAAAAATGTCAAAAAACATAATTCCACTTTGACATGATGTGGTATTGCGTGTAGGCCAGTGACACACAAATCTCAATTTAATCCATTTTAAATTCAGGCTCACAACAAAATGTGGAAAAGTCAAGTGGTGTGAATACTCTCTGAAGGCATTGGTCAGCCTGTGTAAACAGGAAGCCTGGCATCATTGTATCAACATTTACAACAATGGGTGTTGTCTGTCACACAATGGTGCAATAGCGTGCATGCCATGCATTCTTAAGTAAGGTTAGGTTGAGGTGGTAAACACAGTGTACGCCCATACTGTTGTTTATCTGCTGGAAACACACCTCAAATGTCACTTTTACTTGGTTTTATACCGTAGAAAACTGAATGAGCTTTAAGGATACGTGTAGCTGACACAGTACCCAACCCCACGGGACAGGCTGGGAACACCACAGGGTCAGCCGTAGAGAGGCACTCATGGAGCAGTTGAGATTAAATGTGTTGCTCAAGGGCACAACTCAGACATTCCTCATCAGCCCTGGGGGTTTCAACCAGCAGCCCTCTAGTAACTAGTCCGCTTCGCTTACTACGTAGGAACTGTCACCCCACAAACACTTTCAACGGCCCAGGGTTGGAAATGACAGAAATGAAGTTGAATACCACACACCGCATTTGGGTAAGATCATCAATCTCATCTAAAGTTCCCTATTTGTCTGTGTGACGGACGTCACCGTGCTTGCTTAACTGTACTTCTTCCTTAACCATCAGACCACACCGAGACTGGAACTCTGGACCTCTGCCCTGCAAACACATGTGACCACCCTCGTGTCCTCCCCACTAATGCAATCCGCTGACTCGGCATACATTTCCCAGCTTGTACCTGTCATAGGCTGCATTTACACAGACAGCCCAATTCTGATCTTGTGCCAAATTATTGTCAAAAGAGCTGATTGGTCAAAAGACCAATTTGCGGATAAAGATCAGAATTGGGATAACCCTATAGCAACATCACCGTTTTACTGAATAAGAAGTTATTTATGGCCACGCTTGAGATCATAATAACATTGCAATGTTGTACTTCAAGTGCTCTTTCACGCACATTCTCAAATCATTCTCAAATCAAAACTCTCCAGAAATAAATAAAGTATATAGTGAACAGATATGACAATTGTCTGATAAGTGATAGTGGTTCCAATCATTTCAACAAAGCCCTGCTCTCATTATGTAGCAGTTGACACAAGTCACGACTTATTCAATAAAATATAGAAACCTAAAGCAGACATATATACAGTCCTAAAGTCCATTATTATTCCTGTACCTCAAATGAGATGTGCCCCAAAAAATGTCTTGTCTTCTTGAAGGAGCATCAACTCATGGTACCTGTCCTCGTTACTCACTCTAAGCCTGTCCCCAGCTTTTAGTTTGAACACTCCGGATGTGCGTGGAGACTTTTCCCAGTAAGGAACCACTGAGTCCTCCTCCATGCAGCCCTCTGAGCCAGGGGGCTGACTGCAGTACACTGTGTCAGATGCTGTTAGGAGTTCTCTGTCATTCTGGTAGTTCATTGCAAACAGGATCACCCTCTGGGAGAGGATGAAAACAGGGCCCTCTTTGCTACACACAAAGTGACTAGGTCTTCGGAAGGTGATCTGCAGGTAAACCTCGTACACGCCATCTTTCGGCACGATGAGGTCGCCGTCATCATACTCAAAGTCGCTGAGGTGCGCAAGTCCAAGTTTGTCCTCCCATTCAAGGTATTCCCTCTTCGAATGATTAAATGAGGCTGGAGCTGGAAGAGTGACAAGAAGGACATTACCTTTAAGCTTAGTCTTATTGATGGCTCTTTCAAGCAGTAATATCATGAATAGTGTGGGTATCATAATTGTACCTGTCAGATGAGCACTTGGATTGGTTCTAACTTGCTGCTGCTGTATACTGCCTATATGGAGGGATAAAATAGACAGTGTGAGGATGAGGATGATGATGACGATGATTATAATAATATCATGACAACCATAATAATAATAATAATCAGGATTTACCTATAGAATAGCTTCCCGCTGAAGTGAGCTACAAATAAAAACACAAGATCCATTCAGATTTACTGTGTATAATAGTCTGCAAGATACACCACAGCTCTCTACAATTAGAATGACAAGCGTTTTCTGATCTCTCTAATAATTATATACATTTACTTTAGGCTACTGGGCCTAACAGTTTCGATTCTTACCACACACACAAAAATAAGCTTACCTGGTTGTCCGCTGCTTTATGTTGAAATGCGTGTAGCAGGAGTGCAGCACACGACAGAAGTATAGAGACAAACGCAGCGAACCGAGTGAGGCACACTGACAGCACTTTATCTCTGCGGCTCACCCGGGAATAAAGAATCCTGTCACTCTTCGCACGATGACACCGGATCTCACAGCGAACCTCTTCATTGGCAGCGGCTGTCATGATCAGCAGGGAGTGAGTACGACTCAATGGATTTTGCCGTTCAAGTCCGACGTTTATAAATCTTGTCGCCCACGTTCCACCTACAGTCAGGGTATCGTGTAAACGTGTTGTCTCAATCTGTGAGTTTCAGTGTAGGGCCTGCAGTGGCCAATTTTTCATGTAGCACTTAACTTCCTGTTTAGACATTGAACTTGATAGGACTGAATAGGAACCTAGCCATACCACAAACCAAAATATTGTTGTAAATATCGTGACTCAACAGCAATGGATTTAAGGTAATTGTATTTTTTCTCAAATTGTTACAGGATTCAAATTTCAATCAAGTTTAAAATATAATCTTTCGAAATGTTCAATAAATAATAGATCATTAAATAAATCCGTACGAAAAAAGAATGCAGTCAGAGTGCAGTATAACTGCAGTACACTATGCTGGAAATATTGCCTCCAAAATAACCCTCAAAATGTACTGCAGTAATTTTGTAGTAAAACTGTACTTACAGTACAGTATAACTGAACTGCATTACACTGCAAAATACCACAGTGCACTGCAGTTACAACACTTTTTACTGCAGTTTTAAAACAGCAATATATTTTGTAAAGGGATAAGTCATCCAATCAAAGCAAAAAATAGACAAAATTAAAAGTGTCTTTTCATGGTTTGTTTTTTGTTTAAGTTACTGCTCTTTATTGACCATAACTGGCAGTAGACATGCTCAGTCTTCATTGTCACAACACCAATGGTGGCTGGTGCCCCTTAAAACGGGGAGGATGGGCTCATAGTAATGGCTGGAACGGAATGAATGGAAGGGTCTCAGACTCAAAAAACACCTGGTTTCCATGTGTTTTATACCATTCCATTGACTCCATTCATTATTATGAGTCGCCCTCCCATCACTAGCCTCCACTGAACAGAACACATAGGTCACGTTCCCCTGTTCAGACCTTGCACGCATCAACCATTGTGTGTGCCGTTGGGCACCAGATTGCTATAACATATGATGTGATTAGCGATAAATTAAAATATCTATCTAGATGTTGTAAGCTCTGGCATGCATCAGCAATGCCTGGGGCAGAGGAATGTTCCCTATACACTGGCTGACACTCTCGCGGTTGTAAAAAATTAACTGTGTGCAAACCACGCCTCCAAATATTCTAATGAGCCGTCAATCTAGACCACCTGGCCAGGCTGGAACGACCGGTGTAATGATACTAATGGTTTCTACAGTTGTGGCTAGAGGAATACAGGTCCATCCAGATGCCAGAACCGTATAAGCCATAATTTTCCAAGAAAACAGTAGTATCACCGCAGCGGCCTTGACCACGATTGCCAGTCACTCTCCTCTGCTTGATTTTCACCTTCAACACACAGCCATTGAGTGTAGATGGGACGACAGCAAACCCAATATAACTTCTCTCAGGTGTTGGAGGGTCTCGGTCTTCTGGGAGTGACCCTCCCCCACTGCCTCACAAACAGCTCAAAGGACATGGGCTTGAAGGGAACTGGGTACAAGGAACTGCTAGGCCTACGCATCACACGTAATCTCCTTCCATACCTGAAACACAACCCCATTGTGAAGGGCCAGGCAGTCCCATAGTAGTAGGCCTAGGCAGATTCTGGCCAACCTCCAGTCAGCCCCACACAACTGCCAACACTAGGTGAGTTTCTTTGTTTTCTCTGAAAGTCCTGCTCATCCAAAACCTCCAAGGGGATATTCACCCTGTCTGCCACATGGATGATGACCCTGACCATCTGCTTGGAAACACTCAATACATGGGGGTCTAGCTGCATGGTCCTCTCCTAGCCGGCTGCTGCCCGGGCTGGTAGCTCCCACTGACGGTGCACCAGCTGAGGTCGAGCTACTGCTACACAGTACCGGGCCAAGTACACATGAAAACATTTTGCTGTGTTGCCACTTATGCCCACAAAAAGGACACCAAAATGAATTAAGTTATGCAACTTAAAGCTAGAATTCTTAATCTAAACAATAACGAAGAACTCCCCACCACCTGTTTTGCAAAAAAAAGGGATGGGGCTGGAGAAATTTTGCCACACTCAAATTCATAGATCAGGCTATGGATGCAAGGACTGACTATCCACTATCCACTAAATTACCAAAAGTATGTGGACACCTGCTCGTCGAACATCTCATTCCATAATCGTGGGCATTTATATGGAGTTGGTTCCCCCTTTGCTGCTATAAACAGCCTCCACTCTTCTGGGAAGGCTTTCCACTAGATGTTGGAACATTGCTGCGGGGACTTACTTCTATTCAGCCACAAGAGCATTAGTGAGGTTGGGCACTGGTGTTGGGCAATTAGGCCTAGCTTGTAGTTGGCGTTCCAATTCATCCCAAAGGTTTTCGAAGGGGTTGAGGTCAGGACTCTGTGCAGGCAAGTCAATTTCTTCCACACCGATCTCGACAAACCATTTCTGTATGGACCTCAATTTGTGCACAGGGCCATTGTCATGCTGAAAAAGAAAAAAAGGCCTTCCCCAAACTGTTGCCACAAAGTTGGAAGCACAGAATGGTCTAGAATGTCATTGTATGTGCTGTAACATTAAGATTTCCCTTCACTGGAACTAAGGGGCCTAGCCCGAACCATGAAAAACTGCCCCAGACCATTATTATTCTTCTTGTGTCTGCCAAACCCAGATTTGTCCGTCAGACTACCAGATGGGGGAGTGTGATTCATCACTCCAGAGAACACATTTCCACTGCTCCGGAGTCCAATGATGGTGAGCTTTACACCACTCCAGCCGACGCTTGGCATTGCATCTGGTGATCTTAGGCTTGTGTGCGGCTGCTTACCGTGGAAACCCATTTCATGAAGCTTCCGACGAACAGTTCTTGTGTTGACGTTGCTTATACACCTGTCAGCAATGGGTGTGGCTGAAATAGCAGAATCCACTCATTTGAATGGGTGTGTGCATACTTTTGAAGATATAGTGTATCAAATGTATAGTTTTAACCATGTTGAGGCTACACAGTGTTTGTTTACATTTACATCGTTTACAAACATTGGAGTAAATCAAGCTTATATTTTGGGTTCTGATGATGTACAACAGCTGAACTAAGGTGATGAGAGATTTATAATCTTCTTCAAGCATCAATGGATATATATATAATTCATTTATAAGTCCAAAAGTTGATGTTGAAACTATGGATTCTAGCTTTAATAAGAAAACATTCAGAGCAGTCTTCTCTGTTGAACTTAGGCTCGTGAGTGGCGCAGCAGTCTAAGGCACTGCATCTCAGTGCTTGAGGTGTCACTACAAACACCCTGGTTCAAATCCAGGCTGTATCGTGATTGGGAGTCCCATAGGGTGGTGCACGATTGGCCCAGCGTCGTCCGGGTTTGGCTGAGGTAGGCCATCATTGTAAATAAGAATTTGTTCTTAACTGACTTGCCTCGTTAAATAAAATAAAAATACACTTCATTAGCACTGAAATGACTCAAACACAGAAATACAGCTGCTGTGAAAGGATAACAAACTAAAACTCCAGGTTGGGTAAACATGCAAATATAAAAGGAGCTAAACACAGTTACAGACTAACCAAGAAACCCAATTTTATTTAGCATTGTATGTGAAATTTTCAGTTTGTGGTATTTACACAATTTACCATGAATAATTTAATTGAAATCAGTAGTTAGGGATGGATGATGACATGTATCCTGCAAGACAATACAGAGGGTAGGTCTATTTATAATTAATTTCCTGTGTGGACTGTGCCCAGACCATATCGGAGCCTTTAAGTGTAACCGTACCGACTGTTCTGAGTGTACACTGCACTCTACCTGTACAATAATAATGATCCTATTCACATTCATCTGTACAATGTCCTACTCTTATTTACAGTGATCACACTGGGGAAAGAGGCAGTACCTGAGGAGTCAGTTCCCTTAATAACTTAATAACCCATTAATTCATTTTTACAGAAACAAATCCTAGATATCATTGTAGTTTATAAACAACATAAAAGCACGAGCAGAATTAAGTGTTGCTGCCAGCAACACATGACCAAGATCTGTCTATTTTGTACAGATATAAGACTATATAGGAAATTAAGGCTAGAATCATTTTGTCCTAGATTTGGATGACTTAATGAAACCAGCTGAAATGGACTAGAGCTACTTTTTGAGCAAGAATGTGTTCAACACCTTCCGTAGAGGTAGGCCTTTCTCAAACCAGCAGATCAGCACTCTATCAGTAAAACAAAGTCAATGTGATGATCATAACAAGCAATGGGACCTACTGCCCTGCACAGTGCTGAGTAGAGAGAGGATACAAGGTATGTTTGTTTCCTCATCTAAAACACTCCTTGTTAATACTCAAGGTAAGGACCTGGCAATTGTTCATACAGGATACAGCCGAAAACAAAAGACAAGGTCATTTAAGCCAGCAGCCGTCACTTCCCAATAGCTCACAAAAAAATACATACATATGAACAAAATGTTGCACTTTTCAATTTGCATTCAATATATCACACAGTTTTAAACACCATGAAAAACATCTTACACGTGGAACATTTATCCCAAGAACAAAACTGGAAACAATAAATACAATTCATTAAAATAACAATCATTGTCTGGACCAGATCTCCGTTCAAGTTGTAACTTAAACTGTTAGTCTGTTTTAAAAGGTTCTGAAATGCTCGGTCTCCTGATGAGTGGTCTGATGGCCATTGAACTGCATAAGAAACAGTGTCCATACAACAGAGACACGGTCCAATACTCTTGCATGGGCAAACACCCCATTACCACAACCATCCACATCCTTAACAGTGCCCTCTGCAGGCACAACTGAAGTAAAACAGTCTACTCTTTGGACCCTTCATTGACTTCTTATTTTACGTGAATCACTTCAATCTGTAACGGAGCCCAAAATCTTGTAATCTTTTGCCAGGACAAAAGCAACAGAGAAACACACCATCCCTTTTTCCTTTGTCTCTCAGTCTGTTGGTGCCAATGGCCTTATGCAGAATCTCCTTCTGTTCCACAGAGGGAGAGAGGAGCTGGATAGAGGGAGTCGAGTTACACATGGAGCTTTGGGTTTGGTGTCCAGCAGCTTTGAAAGTCTTTATCCATTTCATGTCTCTGTCCTGTGAGGCAGGCAGCCAGGCCGGAAGCCTCTGTGTGTGTGTCCAGTCTGTTAGCAGTGTGCAGTCTGTCTGTCTGCCCTGTGGGCTAGGCCTTGTAGCAGTTGCCCTGGGTGGTGAGAGCCAGCTGGCCGTTGGGCGCCACCTCGTTGGCCTCGTCCTCCAGCAAGCCCGATACGTCAGCATTGGGAATGCTGTCATGGTAACTACTGCAGCTGATGTTGTCCTCCTTCAGCTCGATGGTCCAGAAGGGAGCATTGAGCTTGCGATTCTGGTACTCTCGGTAGGTGTACACCCCTCCCACGAAGCCCAGCAGCACCACCACCACCAGGATGATGACGGCCAGGACGATGACGTTGAACTGGGTCCAGGAGACCTCTGTGAGGGCGGCTGTGGTGTTGTCTGAGGGGCTGCCCAGGCTGGTGAGCAGCGCCTGGGTGGTGGCTACACTCAGTAGGGTGCTGGAGTTAGTGGTGGAGGGGGGAGCACCGGTGGGCACCGTGGAGGTCAGGCCCTTGCTCCTGGGGGTTGGAGCAGGGGTGGGGGTTTTAGAGGCCTCGGTCGTTGTCGTGGGCTCTGGCGTAGGAATTATCCGTGCTGCTAAAAAACAAATGATTTACAATGTGAATGGGCATGCATTCAGCTACTCATGGCACACGCAATATACTAATACTCCTCTGCACCAAATTATTGGATGACCCTTACCTGGGCGGGTGCAGTTGTTGGCGCGGGCGTCCCCTGTGAAGCCGGCGGCACAGAGCTGGCATTGAGGTCCCGTGGTGTTGTTGGTGCAGCTCAGGCAGTGGCCAGTATCAGGTTGGCAGAGCTGGGCCGGGCGTGTCGGGTCTGCGTTACCACTGCAGTCGCAGGGGACACACCCACTGTTGGCACTGTAGAATCCAGCCTTGCACCGGTTACACTGCTGACCACTGTATTCAGACAGGCACTGGTCACACACTGGGAACCCATCAGAGTCTAGGGAAACAAAAAAACACACAAATACAGTTGAAGTCAGAAGTTTACATACACCTTAGCCAAATACATTTAAACTCAGTTTTTTACAATTCCTGACATTTAATCCTAGTAAAAATTCACTGTCTTAGGTGAGTTAGGATCACCACTTTATTTTAAGAATGTGAAATGTCAGAATAATAGTAGAGTGATATATTTCAGCTTTTATTTCTTTCATCACATTCCCAGTGGGTCAGAAGTTTACATACACTCAACTAGTATTTGGTAGCATTGCCTTTAAATTGTTTATCTTGTGTCAAACGTTTCGGGTAGCCTTCCACAAGCTTCCCACAATAAGTTGGGTGAATTCTGACCCATATTTCCTGACAGAGCTGGTGTAAGTGAGTCAGGTTTGTAGGCCACCTTGCTCACACACGCTTTTTCAGTTCTGCCTACACATTTTCTATAGGATTGAGGTCAGGGCTTTGTGATGGCCACTCCAATACCTTGACTTTGTTGTCCTTAAGTCATTTTGCCACAACTTTGGAAGTATGCTTGGGGTCATTGTCCATTTGGAAGACACATTTGCGACCAAGCTTTAACTTCCTGACTGATGTCTTGATATGTTGCTTCAATATATCCACAATTTTTCTCCCTCATGATGCCATCTATTTTGTATAGTGCACCAGTCCCTCCTGCAGCAAAGCACCCCCACAACATGATGCTGCCACCCCTGTGCTTCACGGTTGGGATGTTGTTCTTCGGCTTGCAAGCCTCCCCCTTTTTCCTCCTAACATAATGATGGTCATTATGGCCAAACAGTTCTATTTTTGTTTCATCAGACCAGAGGACATTTCTCCAAAAAGTACAATCTTTGTCCCATGTGCAGTTGCAAACCGTAGTCTGGCTTTTTTATGGCGGTTTTGGAGCAGTGGCTTCTTCCTTGCTAAGCGGCCTTTCAGGTTGTCGAAATAGGACTTGTTTTACTGTGGATATAGATACTTTTGTACCTGTTTCCTCCAGCATCTTCACAAGGTCCTTTGCTGTTGTTCTGCGATTGATTTGCACTTTTCGCACCAAAGTACGTTCACCTCTAGGAGACGGTATGCGTCTCCTTCCTGATCGGTATGGCCATGGTGTTTATACTTGCGTACTATTGTTTGTACAGATGAACGTGGTACCTTCAGGCGCTTGGAAATTGCTCCCAAGGATGAACCAGACTTGTGGAGGTCTACAATGTTTTTTTTTCTGCGGTCTTGGCTGATTTCTTTTGATTTTCCCATAATGTTAGGCACTGAGTTTGAAGGTAGGTCTTGAAATACATCCACAGGTACACCTCCAATTGACTCAAATTATGTCAATTGGCCTATCAGAAGCTTCTAAAGCCATGACGCCATTTTCTGGAATTTTCCAAGCTGTTTAAAGGCACGGTCAATTTAGTGTATGTAATCTTCTGACCCACTGGAATTGTGATACAGTGAATTATAAGTGAAATAATCTGTCTGTAAACAATTGTTGGAAAAATGACTTGTGTCATGCACAAAGTAGATGTCCTAACCGACTTGCCAAAACTATAGTTTGTTAACAAGACATTTGTCGAGTGGTTGAAAAATACGTTTTAATGACTCCAACCTAACATGCTGACCAAACCTGACACGTCGCGTGCGCGAGCGTTGTAAAATAAATTTTGAATCCATGTTATTCAATTATTGCACCCACACTGCTCGCGAGTGCCCACGAGCGTCTGCGTTGCTAAGGGCTAACGCTTCGAACACACCGACTGTGTTTTGCGTCACTGCTGCATAACATTTTGCGCAGCTAGGCAACTATACTTTTGCAAATGGTCGCATGCTGTTGGACACATGGAGGAGATAATCATTTTCGCAGTATCCTCAAAACGGTGTCTTTTTGACACAACTGCTGACAGCTACAGTGACAAACACAAAAAGTGCTGCTTTGAGACAAGTGTCCACGATAGTAGGATTGCCAGGTCAGTTTAGTAGTGAGCTTGTGCTAGATGTGGCTAGTTAGTGTTAGCTAACATTGAGGTGTGTGAAAGAAATAGTCAAATAAATTATGCTAGTTACTACCCCTGATAACTTTACCAAATAATCATGTTTGAAAGAGTGTGAGTGTGTATGCTAGATAAATAGTAATAGAAATGGTAGATACTACTGTACCCCTGATAATTGGTTCAGATAAGCGTGTGTGTATGTGTCTATGTATACAGTAGGTGACATGCCCATGATAGCTATCTAATAACTATAGTTATGGTAGGTAATGGTTTGGCTTATCATGTTCATGTCTATGTAGAAGAAGACTGTAGGAGGAAGTGGAGAGGACTCAGGGACAGGTATCAGAGAGAGAGAAGGGCAGAGAAAGAGAAGAGGTCTGGGTCAGCAGCTTCAGGTCAGCAGCCTTGGCGCTTCTGCCACATTCTTTCTTTTCTGGATCCATTTATTGTGCCTCGGGCAACGAGTGGCAAATTTTACATCAAGACCCTCAACGTCACCTACAAATGCGACCATCACCTCCACCGGAGGAGTGAGACCATCTACAACATCATCCACGAGTATGACCACCACCGGTGCAGCCATGGAAGATGATGAAATGGAGGAAGCACCTCTGGATCTAGGACCACCTGAGATTATTATGAACCTCACGGAAGTGACCACTGAGGACCTCGTTGAACAGGATGTGGCCGTGGAGAGAAACAGAGAGAGAAACGAAGAGGAACAACGTCACACCAGGCGTCATCGGTGGTACCAGCCCCCAGGTCCACTCAACTCATTTCAGCAGAGGCTCCTCCAAGCCGTCGAGAGGGATGCAGCCCAACCTGATGCTCACAGGTAGGAGGATGAAGAGACCCTCTTTGCCACGAGCCTGGTACCAACACTGAAGAGGCTGCCTCAGCAAAGAAAAGCAGCAGTCAAGGTTAAAATGTATCAGCTGCTTTTCGAAGCCGAGTTCAATGGTACGTTTTTTTCTTCTCCACATCACATGTTGTGTCATAAGTGTGCGACAGTGAAGTAAAGCAGGTCATTTTTACAGTATAGTCATGTAGGTTAATTGGTATTTCAGATCAAAGTATTAATATGAGGCAAATTTATAGCTGTTGTTTCTGGGTTAGAAAATATCCTAAAACAGTTTGCTGTCAAAATATCTGCCTGTCATATTCATCTTTTGATCTGAAATACAAATTCCATTAGTAAACAGCAGGTATTACCAACTTTACCACACTGTTCCTATATTTATGCCACTAACTACACTATACAAGCAGTATTTAGTTAACATAAATCTCACCTTTATGGTGTCATATTATGTTAGGCTTGTATGTGTTGTTTTTCTCTTCCCTTTCAGAAATGGAGTCAATTTGGCCAACCAGCTCACAGGAAGGACAGGAAGAGGAGTTGTCTGGTTGTTGTTTTGACCTCCCTCATTGTACCTTTCTTTTCACACACGTCAGTTCTGTTTCAATTCAGTCAATTCGTAAAGTCATTTGTTTATAAAGTCTTAGGATAGCATTCATTATTAGTGTTACATAGATTTCTAAATTGAAACTCATACGGAGTTTTCACAGATGCTCTTGGTCTCTTATGAGACTAAAGGTCAATATATTTATTTCATTTAAAACCACTTGAAAACCAGGGTGTTGAAACTTTTAGTGAAGTTATGTTCCATCGACTGGTCCGTGACGTCCAGGGGCCATTTTGTTTGTTTAGCTGTTTTATGGCTACATATTATTCCAGACACACAAACACACCTCAGATCTCCAGTACCCTGCCCTCTCTCTCTTTATGGCCATGTCTGAAGTTCCCCTACTACGTCTAGGCTTTATGAGTAGTCCCTGTATCTGTCTGCAGTTGTGCCAAAAATACATGCTCTTTCTCCTTTCTACAGATTACAGGCTACACATTCATTTAAATATATATATATATTTTTTTTACATGCACGCGCACACACCTCTTTCAATAGTTTTATTTTTTTAAACATTTTTACAACACACATACCTGTCATGTTCTTTCCTGTACTTGAATACTTATTAAATTATGTTTTCATAGTCAGTTGTTTCAGTTGTTTATGAATATCTAATTTAGACTTAATCTGCTTATTTCTGATTTGCTGATCTAAGACAAGATGAAAGTAAAAACACATTCTCTTCCTAATTAGTTTTTTTCCCACCTGCATTTTGTCAGGCCAGTGAACATGGTGGTAAACTGTACTATTTGTATGGACCCTAGGTTACCCTTTCCCTTAGTATGATAACAAACTGTATGTTGTATAACCTTAATTAGTGCTCCCGCTCACCTGATGTACCATGCCAGGTGTGTATAATACTGACGTTAATGGGAGAGGGAAGGGGTTAAGGTGTGGTCTTTACTCCCAAATTTCACTTAAATATAACTTCCAAATGAAGAGAGACAATGATACATAAAGTAATCTGGGGGAAAAATGCTATTTTATGGACAACGGTGGATGGTTCTTAAAATAACCTTTATTTTACGGGGCTCTTAATAAAAGAGCCGTTTCACTCCACAGCATATTGCCATGGGACTTCACCTGCTGGCGATGAGAAGTAGGTGGTCAGCTTCTCCCTCACCTGGAGTGCCTGTCTGGGGGCGTTGTTGGCACCTGCCCTGGTGACATCAGGAAGGTGACCATTTGGCGTGCCCATCTCCATCCGGAGCGGCTCCTGGAATGACCTCCGCGGGTAGTTATAGAGAACACATGTAGCCTTCACGCAGGCATCGACATTTGAGGGGCTGAGACCAAGTACTCTCTGATACATTCTCCATCGGGCTGCCAGAATCCCAAAGGTGCATTCAACAACTAACCTTGCCCTGGACAGTGGTTTGTTAAAGATCCTTACAGGCTTTGGCAATGGCAGCAGGCGTCCAGCGTAGGGCCTCATGAGTCTTAAAGGGAAGGCCTCATCGCCGACGAAGACGTGGGGAACACGTCCCAGGTCTTCAGCCCCAGGGAGTGATGCAGGTTGTGGAATATCCAGGGTGCCATCCTGAAGTGCCTGGCCAGAGGCAGAGTCTCGGAGGGTCACGCCATCACTTCCCTTGCCGTAAGCACCAACATCGACAACACGGAAACAGTAGATGGCATCTACTACAGCCAAGAGTACAACTGAATATGTACCCTTGTAGTTGTAGAACTGTGAACCTGAGCACGGTGGAGCCTGGATTACTACATGTTTCCCTTCAATGGAGCCAAGACAGTTGGGGAAATTCCTCTCCAGGAACTCAGCAGCGATGACCCTCCAGTCTTCCTCCTTGGGGACAGGCATGTTTTCACCAACCAGACAGTCCCAAATGGCTTGGGCCACAGAGGGGACAATGCCTGCCACCGTGGACCGTCCAACTTGGAAGATGAATCCTATGGTCCTGTAGGAGTCCCCTGTCGCCAAGAATCTAAAATATAATTCAAAATAATGATCAATATTGTGTATAACTTGAATTCCACCCACATATTATATCTACTCAGATAGCTACCTCATTACTGTTTATTATGCTCTACTAATTATATTGTAATACTCATCAACCATCATTAACAATGCCTTGAATCAGTACAATTCAGTCTATGACTATATCAATAAACTGTAGTCCAGGCCAACTCTACTCTTACAAAGAATGGTACTATCTACTTAAAAGGGTTCTCTGGCTGTCCCCATAGGAGATCCCTTTTAGGTTCCAGGTAATACCGCTTTTGGTTCCAAGTAGAACCCTATTGGGTTCCATGTATTAAGTATTATACCTGGAACCAAAAATGGTTATGCTATGGGGAAAGCAGAAGGACACTTCTGGAACCTTTTTCTCTAAGAGTGTATGTGAGTCCAATAAGAATGTAGTGAATGACTGTAACTGTCTTGAACAACAATGGGTCCTGGAGAAGACTAGCCTACCTTCATCAGGGCAGAAGGCACCTTTCTTTTCATTTGGTAACATAATTCAAAAATGATTATAAACCAACTTTGGGAAAAGTTATAGTCCCAATGAACATTCTGTAAAAGTACATCTGATGTCAAATAGGGACTATTAACTAGAGAGCCCTTTAGCTAGCTAGGTTGCACAAAAACAATGTATCAAATAACAATCAATTATGGTATCAAAGGCTTTAAAAATTTACTAGAATGTAGCTTACCGGAGACAAATCGTCAGGCGTTCAACTGGGCTGATGGACTCCCGGTAGTTGTTATTCATCCGGGTGATCCTGGCTCCAACCATCTGGAGCAGGTGATCGAACTGGCTTCCATCCAGACGAAAGTAACTTCGGAATTCCTCTCCAAACAGTCAAAGCTCTTGAATTAGACGGTGGAACTCCCCTGCCTGCTTTCGGGAATTTAACCATCTCTGGACCCACAAAGACCTGCGCTTTCGGCGGGGCTGGTCCCGGCCCAAAAGCGCGATCAAGACCACCTTCCTCAACGTTGGTCTCATTGTTGAAAGAGCCTACTCTGCTATCTCGACTATGTATTATTGCATTTCGCTCCAAAACTCCATTGGAGGGAAATTATATTATAGGCTCTCACAATTAATTTGTGGATGTCATCGAATAAATAATATACTTGGCAAATAAATTCATAAAAAATGTAAAGAAATTATGCAATCAAACTGTTTTTATGTAATCCCACATTTTTACTGAATATGTGTGCAAAAAAAAAATCTACATTCATATTTTGCTACTTTCTGTGAAGTCTACGCATACAATTTGATGCATACGTTCGATAAATCTCACTGCAACTGCCTCTGTAACGCAATGCTGCAAGGCAAATGCAGCGTTCCATTGGAAATGAATGTACTTCTGGTGTATCGAAGTGCAATGACGCAGTCGATGTGTTCGAAGCGTAAAACAGAAGTCTTTCCAATTTTTGACGCAGATCGCGCTGCAAGTCCTGCCTCTCCCATCTTCTCATTGGTTTGTAGAAGCAGGTACCCACGTGCCATCTCCTCATTGGTTATACCCACGTGGGTGATTGAAAGATGAACTGTTTTGCCGGTCGTCTTGGTAATACTATAAACGTTTAGATGCCAATCACCATATAAATTCAAAGATGAAAAAGCCTGGAAGGAGGAGAGATGACTAGAAACGATTCGGTTGACCGTTTTATGTGTGGATTAATTGTCAGAGTAGAGGACCTTGTGCATTTCAGGTAAAATAACAACTCAATGTTTATATCCCAGGACAAATTAGCTAACAGCAAGCTAGCTAAATAGGACAAATTAGCTAGCAAGTGCAACCTGTCCCCAAATTAATGTCTTTGGTTCAGAGTTTGTTTTGATATTTTAACCTGCGTGTCGTGACCGCGTTTGGTATAAGAGACTTGGCTGATGTACCAACCCTAGGTGGCACCAGAATGCCAAACACAGATTGATTTGTAATACTGCACAACGCAAAACATAAGCCCTATGGCAGTGTCTCTAGCCTAGGCGACTATATAAGAGTTCCCTAGCTAATAATACAATTGTTTTTGTTGCTCAGATACATTTTAAAGCTACCCCAAAAGTTCCAGAGAAAAGATTCAACGATAATAATAAGCCATTTAGCAGAAATGTGTACCCAAAGAGTTTGTGTGGGTGGCTCCAGTGGGAATTGAACACACAACACTTGTCGTAGCAAGCACCATGCTCTGAGCCACACACGACCACCGATGTAATCAGAGAAAGATATGGCTTAAGTGTGGAACAAACACTGTTCCACAAACACAGGTCTTTACAGCCCGGAATCAAATTCACTTTAATCGTATCTAAAGACTGATCCCTTGTGTTTGTTAGAGCATCCTCATCACTTCTCATTATCATGAGACGTCTGTCTCCTCCAGGGTCAGCGTTCTCCAGCCTCTGGTCCTTAGTAATATGATGCTACTAGACAGTGCCCTTCATTCTCTCCTAATGGCTTCACTAACTGTTATATATCCCCTTCTGCTGTAAGCACATCCATTAAGTACCAGGAGGTCTGACACCAAATATTATTGAGTACAATAATCAGGCTTTCTACATGTCATTAGTGTAAGTGTGGATCCCCTCCTAAGCAAGGTAATATAGAAAATAGCCACATACTTATTGGTACCCTAAATGTGTGCTGGCTTAAGTCTGCTTAATATCATCCATATCTAACTCTTTCCGATTTATGGACCCATGTGTCCACAACAGACACACTTTCCAAAGCGACAATTCAAATCCTAGATGAGAGCTAGACCAATAAAGTCTAGGAGTGATAACACCTCTTATCTATAGGCAGTCTGATTGGTCGGGTTTAACCCTGGGTCGTTGTCAGTGGAAACGCTATTGTCAGAGGGAAACGTGTTATATCACCAGGAGAGGCAAAGGACCTTCACATACAGATACTGACTCAACAACATGACCTGGATATTTACCCAGTACCATCCTCCCTCACTACTGCTACAGCCAGCTCAGCCACTTCCTTTTCATGCACGCACACACACACACATACACACACATATGTCAATGTTTTATTAGCCTTAGGATGAATGAGTCAAGTCCTTATGTACCTTTGAGAAAAGAGAAGCTACACACAGATCATTTAATCTCTCTCTCACGGTACTGCATTGTGGATTAGTCACTGTTGCCAGGGCAACCTCTGAGGCTTTTGTTGATTCCTCACACACAACATTATCACCCTACTGCTGCCTGGTTAATTTTTTATTTAACTAGGCAAGTCAGTTAAGAACAAATTCTTATTTACAATGACGGCCTAGGAACAGCGGGTTAACTGCCTTGTTCAGGGGCAGAACGACAGAGTTTTACCTTGTCAGCTCAGGGATTCGATCTAGCAACCTTTCAGTTATTGGCCCAACGCTCTAACCAGTAGGCTACCTGCTGCCCCTAATTCAAGGAGCTGTGTTGTGGTGCCACCCACCCCCTCTGTTCTACTGCCTGACTAGCTTGCTGTGAAGTGGCCCAGCTGTGCCCAGGATGTTCAGTGTGATCTATGTTCAGCTCAACCTTGGCCTGGCGTGTCCACCTTCCACTCCCTGTCTCCACATGGCTGTTGCCAGGCTGCTGGGACCCAATGGGAGGCCGTAAGCAGTCACATGGCTGCGGCTGATTGGTCAGATCAGAGGTTGGGAGGACAGTGACAGACAGACCAGACAGACAGACAGACAGGGACTCTACGTATGTCTGTGGCTCCAAGGCTCAAGCCTCATCTGCTGAGGTATCAGTTTAGTATGGATACAGACCTATACTGGCTTGCTTGGTTAAAACATGCTTAATAGCGAACGTGTCTACCTGAGACATTTGGGATTTTGCTGATGTGAGGAGACCCATCCACTGTCAAGAAGCCTAACTGTCAGGCCCTAACAGACCAACACCAGCAGGGACAAGAAATTTGGGATTAAACATCGTCAACCAGAGGGTCCAGATATTGACGCTTTGGCAAACCATCACAAGTAAATTGCAATTATCTGTGAAAGACAAGCAGTATGCTTGCGAATGGGGTTATAGTAATGGGGACAAAGCCTTCATCCCTGGCAGTGACTGTCGATGGTGCTTCGCTGTTGGAGAGTTAAGAATAGTGGGGGGTACGCTGTACTGGTTGAACATTAACCTGTCACAATAATTAAAACAAAGATGCCATGATAAATAATAGTGTAATAGCCTAAAAGTTATCGTTACCACATGTCACCCCCATTAAAAATTTACGAATGGACTTGAAAATGTGTGGAATGCTCTCCAAAATGCGCTACGGATCGACATTTTGTGAAGGCAGAGATGAGTGGCCGAGTCACATCAATACAGTGGACGCGTCGATTCAGGTTACAAGTGTAGGCCTAATGAATGAAAATCAGCAAATGTTTTGGGTGTTTTGTTACAGATGTCTTTTTCCATTCCCCAAATGGCGTGTGCACAGTTGCACGGAAGCCTACGGATGCGGGGATTATTTTAGAGCGGACGAACGTGCGCAGGTAGCCAGGCTTACAGGAGCATTTTGAGGTGATTGACAATCCGATGAAAACATCATGACTGATTATGTTAATATACCCTGATGAAGACAGCTTGTCTGTGGAAACGTTGGTTATTAAATTGCATCTGAGCTCCTAGAGTGTTCTACTCCGCTAGCCAGCACCTCGCCTAAATTGGTGTGCGTTTCTTTCGCCTCTTGGTTATGTTAATACCACATTAAAAGGTAATAGATTTTGAAAGTTGATCGACAAATCTTTATTATTAGGCCTACAGAGATGGTATTAGATTAATAGGGACTCTACACTGGGTGTACAAAACAGTAGGAACACCTCTTTACCATGACATTTTACTGATCAGGTGAATCCAGGTGAAAGCTATGATCCCTGTTAAATCCACCTCAAATCAGTGTAGATGAAAGGAAGGAGACAGGTTAAAGAAGGATTTTTAAGCCGGGAGACATGAATTGTGTGTGTGCCATTCAGAGGATGAATGGGCCTGACAAAAGATTGAAGTGCCTTTGAACGGGGTATGGTAGCATGTGCCAGGCGCTCCGGTTTGAGTGTGTTCAGAACTGTGACAACTGCGACGCTGCTGGGTTTTTCACGCTCAACAGTTTCCCATTTTGTATCAAGAAAGAACATCCAGCCAACCTGAGTCAACGGACCAGCATCCCTTTGGAATGCTTTCGACACCTTGTAGAGTCCACACCCTGACGAATTGACTGGCAAGGGCACTAATATGGTGACCTAAGAAGAGCACTACTGAGGCAGGGGATAGTGGATACTCACCAATGTGACAGGTGCCAGTGGAGGTGGTGTTGGAACAGGGGCAGGGGACACAGGCATCGGTGGTGGCAGCACCAGAGCTGCAGTAGAATCTAGGCTTGCATTCCTCACTGTTGGGTCCTTGAGTGTTGGCCTGGCAGTTCAGGCAGATGCCTGTGGAAAAGGAGGGAAGTTATGGTTCAAAGTTAACATCCATTTCCTATGCTTACATGTTTTGAAAACGGGTCTGTTTCTCCAATGTTGGGACTATGACATATGGTATTTATTGACCACAGCTGAACGCTGGTGGTTTTGTTTGTATAGTATAGAAACCATGAATCCAGCAAATACTACCATCCTGCTGATTTGAGCCCCAGACTGTTTAGTTGGCTGTTACATAGTAATGGAGTTGAGAGGTTTTTGTGGAAAAGGAACCAATACTTCTATATGGGATATGAAATGATTCTGTACAGTGTGGCATTGCATATGTTCTCTAAATGAAGGAATACAGTAAACACTATTGTTGTTTTCTGTCCTTCTCGATAGAGGACACCTCACGATAGAGGACACCTAACTATCACTCTTATCTAAAAAACAATGACCCTATAGAAGTAGGAACAAATCAGCTTGATTTTCCAGTATTCAGATTGAAATGGAACAGGTCACTGTCATGTTAATCTGGAAGAGACAGTCTAATGTGTTTTGCATACCCTCATGTTTCTGATGTAACGCTCCCTGGCTGACAGAGGGTCATTGTCCATGACATCAGACCTGAGCTAAGGAAGTACATCCACAGCATTTATCATTCTTCTGCATCACAATGGCAGACAGAGGGGTTCAACAATCCCATCCACCTTGACCCTCTCCAAGCCTCTCAATAGCTGTCCACTCACACAACGATACACAGGATGGGACACGGACACACACAGGATTAGTGTGTAACAGGTAATCAAATGACTACCCAGACTATTTGCATTGTGTGCCCCCCCCAACCCCTCTTTTTACTCTGCTACTACTCTCTGTTTATCATATATGCATAGTCACTTTAACTATACATTCATGTACATACTACCTCAATTGGGCCGACAAACCAGTGCTCCTGCACATTGGCTAACCGGGATATCTGCATTGTGTACGCACCCATCACCCACCAACCCGTCTTTTACGCTACTGCTACTCTCTGTTCATCATATATGCATAGTCACTTTAACCATATCTAAATGTACATACTACCTCAGTCAGCCTGACTAACCGGTGTCTGTATGTAGCCTTGCTACTTTCATAGCCTCGCTACTGTATATAGCCTGTCTTTTTACTGTTGTTTTTATTTCTTTACTTACCTATTGTTCACCTAATACCTTTTTTGCACTATTGGGTAGAGCCTGTAAGTAAGCATTTCACTGTAAGGTCTACACCTGTTGTATTCAGCGCACGTGACAAATAAACTTTTTGATCTGATTTGAAAGGGTGATTGTTGTGGTTTGTAGATAGAAGGTGTGGTGTAGTGGATTACTCACCCGATTGCGGGTGGCAGTAGTTAGTAAGGCTGTTGCACTGACAGGGTTGGCACCCAGTGCTGCTGAAACGGAAGAAGCCTGGGTGGCACTCGTCACACTTGGGCCCGTACACTCCCGTCTTACACACACACATTCCTGAGCTGAAAGAACAGGAGAGCACAGTCAGCATCCAGCATACGGTCACATCACATACTTTGATCCTTCTCTATTTGACTGTCCAGCCTTTATGTTGTGTAACAGCCTAACTGTACTGCTGTAATGGTGGGGTTGAGAGCTCTCTACAGTCTGACAGGGAAACTGCACTATTTGTTTAGGATTGCATTAGCCATGACATTCTGTGTCCAGATTATTCTAACGGTTTCACACACGACATCCTGTAGGTTCCCCCTGAGTGGTTTCTCCCATCAATCCATCTGCTATCCATAACACGCCTTGGCCATTTTGATTCAATTAAGAGATTGTTGTGGTTGTAATGTGTAACTTGTAGTTTTGCTTTAAAAGAAAATGAAAACCAGATCCTTCCCTCCGTGGTGAACAGAGCACAGCTACTCCAGATGGGTTCAATGGCATAGGTTAGCCCAGCCCCCCCATCCTCCACAGTTCAAAGCTGTCTACTTAATTCCACTAACGTGGTTGGCATGTTCTGGGGGCAGGGCAGCATGGTAGAGTCTGTACCAGACTGGAGCACTCTAGGAACATCTGGTCCAAGGCTGGAGACTGGGAGCCTGCCTGGATCCCACAGCCTACAGGCCAGCCATGATAATGCTCAGCCTCACAGGGCCTCTTTCTGCCAGGCTTTCCCCTCATATACTCTATTAGACAGTGACCTTGAGGAGGGAATGGGTCAGGGTACCTGTGGGATCCTCTTCAAGCATTCAGCACCTCTCAAGGGCTCTCAGCAAGACACAAAAGGACAAACCCCCTCCTGCGTAGCCCTCTCTCTTGCTGGGTAGAAAGAGCAGCTATGCCTGAAGAGAAGGGGTTTAAGAAAGATCTGTCTCGAGCAATAACTCATTTACACCCAGTTGTCTCTGGTCATCGTGGACTGACACGCAGCTCATAACTAACCCTGAATGGTACTGTGAGGATCTGCAGGGTTGGCCTATAATTTAAAAAAAAACAGGCAAGTCATTCATTACAGAGAATTCCCTGCGGTTTTGATTTAAAGTACAATTTTTACAGAGAATTCACTGTAGTTTTGATTACAGTACAATGCCTTTTGGAAGGAGATGAAAGTAATCAATGATTACAAAATGAAAGGGAAGAATCAACACAGTTTGTCAACTGTTTGTCTATGTAAATCTCTGAGGTAATAAAATGGCGGGCTAAAACTAAACAATGAGTTAGTGTGCTGCTGCTGCTGCTGATGATGCGTATGATTGCTGGCAGCTGGAACTAGAGGGTGCTTTCTATTTGATTATCCAGTCTTGCTAGAGCCCACATAAATCCAATTCAACTTGAGCTCTTTAGCACACCGTCGAGCTTTGAACATCACTTATTTCATTCGCTAATGTGTTCTGTCCTAATGCCAACATACTCCATTGCATTTCACCTGCACATTCCACATACTGCTGTGTGGCCAGCCTGCGAAACATTCAAGCTGAAGCATATATTGAATTATACAGCACATGAGACACTGTGGTGGGGGGCTACACTATAGGCTACACACGCGCGCTCTGATTCCAAATCGTCCTGTGTGCTGATCCCCGAGTCTCAAAGGAATAACACAACGCGATGAGTCACGCCTGATCACTCCCTTTCACCCAAAAGATCAACCGAATAGATCTGTGGACTACAACAAGCCAATAACAACCAAGCCCAAGAAGTGACAGAGCAGTTGCCTTAATGCCTTCCCATGAGTGCTTGGGCCTTATTCAAATGAAGCCTAATTAAAACACTGCTATTGATGCAAATGTTATGTTGATGGTAATGCTGAGTGGACTGTGTGTAACCTGATGGGAAGAACAAGGCTTTAAGCAGCTCGGAAGGAACACAGACAGAGACACACATTCAAAAAACCATGAACCCCCCCCAAAGGACAAAAATACACCATCATATGACTCCATGGGATTGGAGGCGGAGAGGAGAAAGCTACAGTAGCAGTAGACTTGGAGAGGGAGCCATAGGAATGTGACACAGTAGAGAAGTAAGAGCTCTTTTCTGTTCCTATGGTTGCAAAATTCCTGTCACTTTGTCAGGTTTTTCAGAAATCACATTTGAAAGACTCCTGGAATCAGGAAGGAATAAGCACGAAATCCAGAATTCTCCAACCATGATTTCTGGAAAACCTGTGGATTTTGGGAAAGTTGCCAGAATGGTAGCTTATTTGGTAAAAAAAAAGACAAGAAATTTGGAGGCAGGTTCCCAGTGTCACTGTCAGTGATTCAGTCTCTCTGATGTAAGAAGCTTTTCTTTTCTGGCCAAAGGGAGCAGATGGTGAGACAATCTCATAGTTTAATGTGTTTTCAGCGAGACGTAAACAGTATTGTACGACAGCACTGATCTCATCCTTGGTGGCCCAATTCCCCGACTGTTGTCACCACCCAAAACCAACCTGTGATGACACCCTAGAAGCCCCCATCTGTGGTGGTATCTATTGAGCCACAATGAAACGTTCAAACTACCACCCACATAGTGTCACTAGGTGGAGGAGGGGGTTGTTTTGGTGTGTTTTCATTGGGCTTCAGGCTGCGTAGCGCAGCCACTCTGTTCCGTGTTACAGACGCATATTAACTAGGTCAGTATTACATGGCAACCAGGCTGTTCGGCTGTTCTGCTGCTGCCATGGCGATGCCGGCCATAAGTTGCTTGCGCATGACTGGGGAATCACAATAGACTGAGCACATATCTGTGCTGACTGCATCCTCTTTAACCACAGGGAAACAGCAGAAGTCAGAAATGCAGTCTGTGTTCTCATACACACAATGCGGGGGGAGAATGGTCGCCAGTCAAGAAAGACACACACTGTTCTACACTAAGCATGTTTTAGAGTCAGGGCACACTGTCAGATCTTCAGAGAGAGAATGTTTAACAACATCAAGGGCCAAGAGTTATGATCCATTCCAGAGCACCCCTGGCTCAGGATCATACATTGGGCGGGCCAGTTATGTAACTCAGCTCAGAGTAAAGCCTGGCACAATGTGCTGGCAGACATGGCCACTGCACTGCACTCCAGCCATTAGAGCAACAAAGCCTCCCCATTGAGTCCTTGCCTCTAATACAGCATGGGATGCTGCCACCTGCTAATGTGAGTGTTGGGTTGGTCACTAGGGCTCTTACTACACAGCACTATCCTCTTCGTTCTTCCTCCCCGTCAGAGAAGGCACCCAGCTGTGCTGGTGTAACATATACCAGGAGAGTCCTGTGACGTTTGGATTCCAATGCACCAACCTACTTCCTGCACTCCGGAGCTAACTGCATGCACCACTAGATCAAGAGGCTAACATGTCGCTCTGGAGAAAACAGTAACAGTTAATTTCAGGTGTGAGATAAGGACATCAATGCACTACGGCTCCCCCCACAGTGCTCTGCTAAACTGGTTCATGATGACATGACCCCATCAAAGGGAAGGGAGGATATTTAGAGGGATCTCCCCGGGTTCCCATTGATTGCCCCAGTAATGTCCAATCAAACTTGCATGAAAAGGGAGAGGTGTGCGCCGGAATCCTTGAAAAGAGAGTTCTTTTTCAACTAAATATCCTAAAATAAAGAAATTAAAGCAGCTAAAACACATTTACAACAAGGCGTGTTTTCATAATCATACAAAATGGCTCGCAATCCCTCAATTCCTTCCTGACAAGAAATATGCAAACATAAAAAAGTATTATTCAAATTAGTTTCGGCTACTGTATTAGAGAGTGAGACTAGGCGGAAATAACTGCCCCAAATCAATATTTCATTACAGACTGTGTTTCCATTCCATAGAGGACGAGGGTGAAAAATAAATGTGCAACTTTAAAAACAGTGCCCCTAAGGATTGGCCCAAATAAACTATTGATATAACATTTATGGCGAAAGGAAGTCATTTGAGCTAGAACATAATTGTTTTTGGTAGTATATTGACATAACTGTGGAGCTAAATCATGGTAGTGGTTTATAGAGCAGTACCACATCATATCAGAATACAATCATTAATTTAGTTGCTAAGATACAGTAACATGAAGCCTCCTACTATGTCATGCTACTGTCTCTTAGCAACAGCTTGTTTTTCCCACAGGCTTGAGATTAGTCCCATTTCTATCAGACTGTCTCTGTGCAGCGGTATCTGTTCGTCAAGCCCCCCAGCCTACACAGAGAGACAGAAAGTGCAGTCGGCACTGTTTCCAATGCTGCACTCCTTATTATTTAGTATTGAGGCCCTAGATGAAGCAGACTACAGGAGGGCGTCAGGAGTACGAACGGGTGCAAAACCTATCCTGTTAGGCTGAGGATTAGCGTCAAATCACCTTCATGTGTTGAGGTTGTTAACGCAGATCGTGATTTAGAAAAGGGCTCAAGACGAGACTGGCCAGGTTCACCTCCTGCAGTCTGCCATCTGTATATGTACACATACTGTATGAGCATATTGTCATGAACTATCAGCCGAATAGGCACAGGTCAAGTCATGATCACTAATCATCACGCCTGAAAACAAATTATCAACGGAAGGCTCTGAGACAAGCTCACAGTTCGGTAGCTTTTGTTTTGACTGATGGGCCCTGTGGCCAAGGATCTATTTCCCGGTTTGTGGTTGGTCCCCTGTGGATCTAGTTTGGTAAAGAGCACAGCGGGACACAGTAAGACATAGCTTCTTACAGGTGAATGAAAAAGGTAAAGAGCACAGCGGGACACAGTAAGACATTGCTTCTTACAGGTGAATGAAAAAGTAGCAACTTCCTACCAATGTGGTCTAGTAGGCTGGGAACCAAGCATATTCTTATAGCAATGTAGAGCTGCTACCAAGAGGAGCACATCCTTCCTATGCAAGATAAAAAAGCGACGACAACTGAAACCGAAACAGTACATCTCATATTGCGCTTCAACTACAACGAATACCTCATCAACCTTCAATGGATTTACCATGTTTGACTGAAGAGAACTGTGGCTATACTTTAAGACTATGGCACTATACAGATCAGGTATATGCTCATGCTTAACCTAGATCCGGTCAGTTCATGTCGTTGAGGAAATGTGAAGAACAAGGAGCTCAAGTTGAAATCCCAGGCAGGCAGCTCTGATCCAGACGTCTGCAAGCCAATGACTTCCTGGTCCTCTCCCAGGTTCCAGGCTGGAACAGATCAGTATTATGCTGTGATCTGGAACCAGTAGGTGATTAGTTTAATCCAAGCTCCCTGTTCCTGGCCATGCAATTAAATAGACCTAAGCGAAAACACACAGACACACTTACAGAGTTCCAATAGCAAATGTGATAGAATGCCAAATGGCAAAGTAAAAGATGAATATGACTAATACGAAAGGCTGGAGTGTCCACCTGTAAATGAGAGGCATCCTCTAAAGCAGGGCTGCCCAACCCTCTTCCTGGAGATCTACCATCCTGTGGGTTTTCAGTCCAACCCTAATTTAACACACCTGATTCTACTAATTAGGTGCTCAACAGAACATTAACTAGCTGAATCAGATATGCTAAATTAGGGTTGGACTGAAAACCCACAGGATGGTAGATCTCCAGGAAGAGGGTTGGGCAGCCCTGCTCTAAAGCATGAGGGAGGCTGGGGGGGGGGTCTGGGAGCCAGCTAATCTGTGTAAATCACAGTGCTTACCCACTGGGAGAGAGCTGGCCTCGCCTGGGTTAGACCACCACTACGCTAGCTGGGTTAGCACTGGGTAGGCTCAGACTGTCTGAGCAGGATCATATTATGTGGGCTAGTGTTACTGCGTGAGGGCAGGGCTAGCCCCATACGCTCCTGCCCTCAGAATAAACCCCTGGCCTAGCTGCCCCTTCACCTGCTCCTCAATGGATCTATACTCTACTCATTCCGTTTTTGTGGTAAATTAGGTTTTCTCCCTGAATTTGAATCCTACAGCTTAAGCCCCATGTATATTCCTACATGAATGTACGAAATGTTTGTCATAAACTTAATTTGCCACAATAAAACAAACTCGATGTTATCTACCTGCTTGCTGTATGTTGACAGTTGATTCACAGCCACTGGGCATTAGAAACATCACAAGGATGTTCCCTCAGCTTTCTGACCAGACACATTCCTTTCAATGGTTCAGAAACCAAAATACGACAGCTATTTTTAGCGTGTTTCTAAGCCAAACAAGCTGCCTCTCTCCAAGTCACACTCCTTCTGACACTGTAAGGCTGTATCTGAGGCTGTGTGTTGTTTAGCTCAGGATATGAGAACCAACCGAGGTCTGGCGAACCAACTGTCTCTCGCTACAAAGGCCAGGGGGATGGTGGCCTGGTCGGCCAGGCTGCTGAACAAGACCAGGAAGATAATGACTCCACAAGATGGCTCCAGTATATCATAAACACTAGAGATTTGAAGCTGCTCTAACTCTACAACATCTTGTGTGATAAGTTCATGTATATTTCAGAGCTGTATCTTTTATGCACAACAGTGTCTGCTAAATCAGTCATTCAAACAGTTTTTATACATTGTGATTTCTAAAACTACATCTCCCTGAGCTTTCGCCAAAGATGCAGTAGATAGGGACCAAAAAAATACTGAATGTATAGTGTTTAATTCCCAGTGCCATTAGTGCACAGAGGAAGCAAGTGCTCTTACCTGTCACATAGGTGGTTGACAGCGCCGTAGGAGTCACAGCCGCAGGCTATGCAGCTGGTGGTGCCATTGGTGAAGTGTCCTTCCTCACAGTCCTCACACAGCAGCCCCGTGTACCCTGACATGCAGACACACTGGCCTGTCTTCTTGTCACAGTCATCCACGTCTAGAACACCCTCGCTGCTGCAGTTACACAGAGACTCTGCAGGGACAGAGAGGAAGAGAGAGGGGGAGATTGTTATGATACGGCACCACTAGGATATTCTGTACACACACATATACTATGAGAAGTGTCAGATCTGGATGACCGTGTAGACACTGCCATGTGGGCATGTATCATTTATTTGAGCTCAGGTATGATGAGCATGGAGTCCGAGTGTTCCTTCCACCTCTCTCCAGTCTGTTTCCAAGAGAGAGATGGAGGGGGGCGCAGAAAATGAGGAGGTAGAATAGAGACCGACTGTTGATGCATGAGACTATTGCGTTTCTTCCCATGGGACAAATGTGAAATAGTAAAAACTGCCTCATGACATGCATAGGAAATAGCGGGCTGCAATTGGTGTGCTGTTGAGCACATGTGGGCTGTTCTTACAGGAGAGGAGACCGGTTGCTGCTACTCACACAGCCTAATTTACAAGAATGGTGTGGGAGGCTGGGGGAGGCAGGGCGGCTGCACTCTGTCATACCGTAAACCATTATACAATACTGTACATTGAAAGCTGAGAACAAAAAATGAAAGGTTTGAGGAATAATGTTAATTGCTGAATGTGTGTCATATTATGCACATGACTAGAGCAAACGAACAGTTCGCAAATCAATAGTGTGTTGACAAGGTTGCTTGTCCTTGAAGTCCATGTAGAGGTTGAAATTGAAACAAATGGTTGTTGAAGTAAAACAGTGTGTCCTATGATCCAATATGGTATTGTGCTGTGTTGACTATTAGCACAGTACTGTATGTTTCAGTGCAGTGAGATAGGAAGGGTTTGACCTTAACATAGTAACTTTTGTCCAACATTACTGCTCTAAACGTTCAGAACACATTGTTGTGCCGTCTTCTCAGACATCGGCATAGCCATTAGAGGGGATTTAATGTCATTTTCTGCAACAGTAGCGTCCTCAGATCAGCGCTCTCCATCGCTGGCCATTGTTCCAGCTTTATGTAACAGTGAAAGGGCATGGTTATGCAAGCCTGGAGAGCACTGTCAGCTTTCTATTTGTTCAATGAAGCCATCTTCCCTGCACAACCCCTCAGACTGTGTGAGATCCTGGGCCGTGTAGCTGCCAATCTTGCTCGATTGGGCGTACGAACGCACAAGGTTCCACTCTGTTGTATTAGATTTGACCCAAACCTGTAGTTTTTAAGTTAGGCCAATAAGTGTCTTTGCCATATCGTCTTGCAGTATTAAGGCTAAGCTTCACTCCACTGATCTACGTGCGTGCACATGGGTGGAGTGGGATTTTGGGAAGGCAAGGAAGAGTTGCCTTCCATTGCTAAGACGTTGCACAGATCAAACAATGAGCCAGATGTTTCACCAGGTGTATAAACTTGAAGCATCCAGTTGGCACTTTTAGAGGGGCGGCAGGTAGCCTCGTGGTTAGAGCGTTGGACTCGTAACCCAAAGGTTGCAAGATTGAATCCCTGAGCTGACAAGGTAAAAATCTGTCATTCTGCCCCTGAACAAGGCAGTTAACCCACTGTTCCTAGGCCATCATTGAAAATAATAATTTGTTCTTAACTGACTTGCCTAGTTAAATAAATAACAAATACAAATTTCCCCTTACCAACAAATATGGTGACGAGAGGAAGCCTAGTGGCCGGCAGTGAGAGAAGGATGGATTTTGGCATACATTTTTTTTTCCGCAATTGAAACATTTGATCTCAATTCAAATGAATTAAAAATGAAAAGCTGATTTGTCTTGAGTCAATAAGTATTAATGCACTTTTATCTCAAGCCTAAATAAGTTCAGGACTAAAAATGTGCTTAACAAGTTACATAATAAGTTGCATGGATTCACTCTGTGTGCAATAATAGTGTTTTAAAATGATTTTTGAATGACTACCTCATCTCTGTACAAAACAGATACAAGTAATTGTAAGGTCCCTCAGTTGAGCAGTGAATTTCAAACATAGATTCAACCACAAAGACCAGGGAGGTTTTCCAATACCTTGCAAAGAAGGGCACCTATTGGTAGATGTGTTTAAAAAAAAACATTGAATATCCCTTGGAGCATGATTACATGATTAATTATCATTGTTGATAGACAACAATAATTGTTTCACCTCTTCCACACTGGCTTTATGAAATTCAAAAGTACAACTCTTGTCTTTCATAATTTGGTCCGATATACTTGGATGTGTAGTGTCAGCGTTTGTTGCTGGCATGTCATCCCTAAGTTTGCTTATCGTGCCAATGAAAGTCATTAAAGTAGTTTGCAATATCAGTGGGCTTTGTAATGAATGAGCCGAGTTGGCTTTTTTCCCCCAAAATGTAATTTAAGGTGCCCCAAAGATTTTTACTATCATTCTTTATATCATTTCTTTGTTTCATAGTGTAGTATTTTTTATTTAGTTTAGTCACATGATTTCTTAATTTGCAGTACGTTTGCCAATCAGTTGGGCTACCAGACTTAACTTCCATACCTTTTTCCTTATCCCTCTCAACCATACCATTTTTCAATTCTTCATCAATCCAAGGGGATTTAACAGTGTTTACAGTAATTTTCCTAATGGGTGCGTGCCTATTAGTAACTGGAATAAGTAGTTTCATAAATGTGTCAAGGGCATCATCTGTTTGCTCCTCATTACACACCACAGACCAGCAAATATTCTTTACATCATCAACATATGCATCACTACAAAATCACTACATTATACACTATATTAGGCCCAGCATTTGGAACTTTGGTTTTCCTACATATGGCTATTATATTGTGATCACTACATCCTATGGATTTGGATACTGCTTTAAAGCAAATATCTGCAGCGTTAGTAAAGATGTGATCAATAGATTGATGATTTAATTCCTGTGCTGTTTGTAACTACCCTGGTAGGTTGACTGACATGATCCAGGTTGCAGGCACTGGTTACAGTTTGATGTTTTTTTTCCTGAGTGGGCAGCTTGATATTTAAATCACCCAGAAAATATACTTTTCTGTTGATATGACATACATTATCAAGCATTTCACACATATTATCCAGATACTGACTGTTAGCACTTGGTGGACTATAGCAGCTTCCCACAAGAATGGGCTTTAGGTGAGGCAGATGAACCTGTAGCCATATTACTTCAACAGTATTTAACATTAGATCGTAAGCTTTACAGGAATGTGGTTCTGAATATACAGTCGTGGCCAAAAGTTTTGAGAATGACACAAATATTAATTTCCACAAAGTTTGCTGCTTCAGTGTCTTTAGATATTTTTGTCAGATGTTACTATGGAATACTGAAGTATAATTACAAGCATTTCTTAAGTGTCAAAGGCTTTTATTGACAATTACATTAAGTTGATGCAAAGAGTCAATATTTGCAGTGTTGACCCTTCTTTTTCAAGACCTCTCTAATCAGCCCTGGCATGCTGTCAATTAACCTCTGGGCCACATCCTGACTGATGGCAGCCCATTCTTGCATAATCAATGATTGGAGTTTGTCAGAATTTGTGGGTTGCTTGTTTGTCCACCCGCCTCTTGAGGATTGACCACAAGTTCTCAATGGGATTAAGGTCTGGGGAGTTTCCTGGCCATGGACCCAAAATATCGATGTTTTGTTCCCCGAGCCACTTATTTATCACTTTTGCCTTATTGCAAGGTGCTCCATCGTGCTGGAAAAGGCATTGTTCGGCACCAAACTGTTCCTGGATGGTTGGGAGAAGTTGCTCTCGGAGGATGTGTTGGTACCATTCTTTATTCATGGCTGTGTTCTTAGGAAAAATTGTGAGTGAGCCCACTCCCTTGGCTGAGAAGCAACCCCATGCATGAATGGTCTCAGGATGCTTTACTGTTGGCATGATACAGGACTGATGGTAGCGCTCACCTTGTCTTCTCCGGACAAGCTTTTTTCTGGATGCCCCAAACAACCGGATGCCCCAAAACAATGACTTTACCCCAGTCCTCAGCATCCCTGTACCTTTTTCAGAATATCAGTCTGTCCCTGATATTTTTCCTGGAGAGAAGTGGCTTCTTTGCTGCACTTCTTGACACCAGGCCATCCTCCAAAAGTCTTCTCCTCGCTGTGCATACAGATGAACTCACACCTGCCTGCTGCCATTCCTGAGCAAGCTCTGTACTGGTGGTGCCCCGATCCTGCAGCTGAATCAACTTTAGGAGACGGTCCTGGAGCTTGCTGGACTTTCTTGGGCACCCTGAAGCCTTCTTCACAGCAATTTAACCGCTCTCTTTGAAGTTCTTGATGATCCGATAAATGGATGATTTAGGTGCAATCTTACTGGCAGCAATATCCTTGCCTGTGAAGCCCTTTTGTGCAAAGCAATAATGACGGCACGTGTTTCCTTGCAGGTAACCATGGTTGACAGAGGAAGAACAATGATTACAAGCACCACCCTCATTTTGAAGCTTCCAGTCTGTTATTCGAACTCCATCAGCATGACAGAGTGATCTCCAGTCTTGTCCTCGTCAACACTCACACCTGTGTTAACGAGAGAATCACTGACATGATGTCAGCGGGTCCTTTTGCGGCAGGGCTGAAATATTTTTGGGGGATTCAGTTCATTTGCATGGCAAAGAGGGACTTTGCAATTAATCTGATCACTTTTCATAACATTCTGGGGTATATCCAAATTGCCATCACACAAACTGAGGCAGCAGACTTTGAAAATGTATATTTGTGTCTTTCTCAAAACTTTTGGCCACGACTGTAGACCGCAACACCGCCTCCGTTGGCATTTCTGTCTTTTCAGTAGATGTTATAACCATGTATTGCTACCACTGTATCATCAAAGGTATAATCTAAGTGAGTTTCAGAGATAGGCGGAATATGAATGTCATCTGTTACAAGCAAGTTATTGACTTCATGGACCTTGTTTCTTAGGCTACATATGTTAATATGGCTACTTTTAGCACTTTTCTAGGTTGCTTTACTGGGAAGCTTATCAGAGGTAGACTTACTCATGTTATTTACATTGGAGCTGATAGCGCAGGGTGAGCTGCATAAAGTGATCTTCCTAATATTGCACACCGCCTCAGTGCTAACAGTGTACCTCTGGTTTATAGGCTCATGATTACTGCTTACAATAGCAGTAGGATAAACAGATGTATTCGGTGCAATTAAGGGTACATAAATTAAATTACCTACATTTGTGTTTGCCAATGCCCCGAAGATCATGTACATTTGATGCCGCATTATGACGACTCATTGTCACAATGGTAGGGATTAACTGAGCTGGTCTTGGATCATTTACCAGTCATTGTTTCAACGCAGCATTGAAATGCATGGACAGAGTCCAGGAGCCAAGATGATTTGGATGGACTCTGTCATATTGGTAGAGTATCTTCTGTTTCCAGAAGGTGTTAATAAAAGTGACTCCAGCAGAGCTACAGTAGTGTATTTAGCCAGATGTGTAATCCGTAATCCGTTTTTTTTTGTAGTATTTTAATGCTAAAATCAGTTTTAAAAAAAACATTTTCAAATGTTCTGAGCTAGCCCTCCTGATGTCGTTTGACCCCACATGGACTACGACAGTGTCAGCTCCCTGCATCTGTGGTAGAACAGTCGGAAGCAGACTTGTTATGTCCTGTTCTCGTGCTCCTGTGTATAACAGGGTTTTTGCATTGGGGACTGAGATGTTTTTCACCACAGAGCTGCCTATGATGACAGTTGGTGATGTTGAATGGGCCGGTCTCTCAGGTAGCCTCACGGTCTGGTGAGACTGGGAGCTCCGAGGATCTGAACCAGAGATAGAAGCCACCGGAGAGGGAGACAGAGCCGAGGACGAAGACGCAGGTACCTCTGGATCCGATCTTGATTGGGAAGCCACCAAGGACGAAGGCACCGGAACCTCTGGATCCAGGGCGGCAAAGCTGTTTCTGGTCTGTGTCAGTTCCAGGCTCAACATTTCCATGGAGACCCCCGTTGCCAGAGGTCACCTTCTTCGACTTCCACGGCGAGTGACGTTTCTCCATGGCTGGTTGGTCGGGTCAAGATCAGCTCCATTCTCCTGGGGAGGGGGAGACCCCATCGGGGATGGAACCCTGCCTTGCAAGGCCAGTCGGCTGTGGTGACGAAACTTCCAGCAGACCAGAGCGGCATTCAGCTACTGGGGTGGAAGAAAAATAAAAAGTAGGTGGGCGTGGGTTCCCCAGTAGCTTATGTAGGTTTGCTACTTAATTGCTAAGAGTAGCTACTTCACTCCTGTAGTCCTCCTCCGCAAGCAGTTGCTACATTGAAAGTCAGCATGGTCCACATTCTTCCGGAACAAAGCAAAGTAAACGCAGCTCCTGCAATGCTGGAAATGTTCAATAGCGGCCTCCATTTGAGAACCGCCGAGTCAGCTAGGCTAGCTGGGCTTTCGGGTCTCTCCCCCATACAGAATCTCGCAGGACCCCGGGACAGATAGCAGCACTCACAGCAATTGATCCCAACACAATCGCAGGATTCAAAATAAAATAACAGTATATAAAAACACTGTCAGCTTTTAAACCAAGGTCTATAGTTCATGTTTCAATTTCGGCGTTCGACAGCATTCAACAACAACAAACATAGGTGTGTTGAACCTGCCTGTGGTTGCGGTGGGGATATGTATGAATACACCCAGTCACTACAAAGATACAGGTGTCCTCCCTAACTCAGTTGCAAAGAGGAATCAAACCGCTCAGGGATTTCACCATGAGGCCAATAGTGACTTTAACATTGAATGGCTGTGAAAGGAGAAAACTGAGAATGGATCAACAACATTGTAGTTCTCAGCAATACTAACCTAGTTGGCAGAGTGAAAAGGAAGCCTGTATAGAATAAAAATATTCCAAAACATGCATCCTGTTTGCAACAAGGCACTAAAGTAATGCTGACAAAAATGTGGCAAAGCAATTAACGTTTTGTCCTGAATACAAAGTATTATGTTTGGGGAAAATCCAATAGAACACATTACTTAGTACCACTCTTCATTTTCAAGCATAGTGGTGGCTGCATTATGTTATGGGTATGCTTGTAATCTTTAAGGAGGTTTTTAGGATAAAAAAAATAAACCGAATGGTGCTAAGTACAGGAAAAATCCTTCCACCAGACACTGGGAGATGAATTCACCTTTCAGCAAGACAATAACCCAAAAGACAAGGCCAAATAGACGCTACAGTTCAGTGGAGGCTGGTGGGAGGAGCTATAAGAGGACGGGCTCATTGTAATGACTGAAATGGAATAAATGGAACGGAGTCATATTTTATTTTCCATGTGTTTGATACCATTCTATTTATTCCATTTCAGCCATTACTATGAGCCCATCCTCCTATAGCTCCTCCCACCAGCCTCTACTGCTGGAGTTGCTTACCAAGACCACATTAAATGTTCCTGAGTGGCCTAGTTATAGTTTTGACTTAACTCGGTTTAAAAATCTATGGCAAGACTTGAAATTGACTGTCTAGCAATGAACAGCAACCAACTTGACAGAGCTTAATGAATTTTTTAAAGAATGTGCAAATCACAGGAGGTTGGTGGCACCTTAATTGGATAGAGTGTGCTTGTGTTAATGACTAGAGTGGAATGGTATCAAATACATCAAACACATGGTTTCCAGGTGTTTGATGCCATTCCATTTGCGCCGTTCCGACCATTATTATGAGCCTTCCTCCCCTCATCAGCCTCCTGTGGTTCACCCTGACCACCTCCTGAAGTGGTCAGACAGTTCTGAACACAATCAGACCACAACTGACTTTGTTACTGGATATCATTTTCAATAAATTTGCAAAAATGTCTAAAAACATGTTTTCACTTTGTCATTAAAAGGGGTATCGTGTGTAGATGGGTGAGAAAAAATATTTTGAATTCAGGCTGTAACACAACAAATGTGGAATAACTCAAGTGGTATGAATACTTTCTGAAGGCACTGTGCATGCTAGAACGTTCCAATGGTCGTGTTCACACTTGACACTTACATGCGACTTCTGCTATCAGAATACGAATCTCGCATTGAAAAGACAAAAGTGTTCAGATTGTGTTCAGATCTGTCTGTGGTCAGGGTGCATTGTGTGCGGATTTCTCCTCAGTCTGGGTGCAATCAGGCTACCGAAAGCGCATACAGTGGGCGACGTTGCTTGCTATATTAGCTTGCTGGCTAGCTACAGAGGTTAGCTGGCTACTTAGCTACAGTTGGTAGCTACTGCCATAAGCTGTTTTGTTATTATCATATTTTGCCTATTCCACCATTGTAGAACGCATACTGGCATTTGAATATTGCGCGGGAATGGACACAATGTGGACATAGTAGACACATTTAAATGTAAATGTAGATGCACAACGTGTTCAGAAATGTATATTTAATACATTTTGAATTAAGGTTGTAACACAACATAATGTGGAATACGTCAATGGGTATGAATATTTCCTGAAGGCACTGTACATACTAGAACACGCCAATACCATCTCGCTAGCTCACGCTTGGCTCTGCCCACCTCCTTCCTTCTTCTGCGCATTATGATTCATTTTCCCACATCTGCATGTGAAATAGTCAGATTTATAATAGAAAAATATGCCCTGGCCTCTTGAGTGGTGCAGCGGTCTAAGGCACTGTATTGCAGTGCTGGAGGTGTTATTACAGACATGGGTTCATTCCCAGGGAGGGTTTGGCCTAGCGTTGAAGTCATCATGTTTTGGTCATGGAAAAAAAACACATGGCTAGCTAGTTGGCTACAGCAGGTTCTACCATTTCACAATAGGTGATGCGTATTACAAGAAGCTGCCCCTTTTGTGACAAAAAAAAGGCATTGCAACACTGCGAATCTCCCGTCTGCGTAGACCATGTAATAAGCTTTACTTAACGGCCTTGTTGCAAACAGAATGGATGATTTGGAGGGGATTTTTTAACACAAGCTTCCTTCCTTTCAGTTTCATACAGGCCAGTAAATGTGGAATGAATACAATGTTCAAATCAAATACAACAGGTACAACCTTACCGTGAAATGTTTACTTACAAGCCCTTAACCAACAATGCAGTTCAAGAAATAGTTAAGAAAATATTTACTAAATAAACTAAAGTGAAAAATAATTATAAAATAAATCAAAAATGAAGGAGGCCTACAAACCTGACTCAGTTACACCAGCTCTGTCAGAAGGAATGGGACACAATTCACCCAACTTATTGTGGGAAGCTTGTGGAAGACTACCCGAAATGTTTGACCCAAGTTAAACAATTTAAAGGCAACGCTACAATACTAATTGAGTGTATGTTAACTTCTGACCCACTGGGAATGTGATGAAAGAAATAAAAGCTGAAATAAATCACTCTACTATTATTGTGACATTTCACATTCTTAAAATAAAGTGGTGATCCTAACTGACCTAAGTAAGGGGATTTTTACTAGGATCAAATGTCAGGAATTGTAAAAAAAACTGAATTTAAATGTATTTGGCTAAGGTGTATGTAAACTTCTGACTTCAACTGTAGGTCCTGGATGTCAGGAAGCTTGGCGCAGTGATGTACTGGGCCGTATGCGCCTTACAGTCATACCAGGAGGTGATGCAACCGGTCAGGATGCTCTCGATGGTGTTGCTGTAGATGTGGACACCAAGGAACTTGAAACTCTCGACCCACTCCACTTCAGCCCCGTCAATGTTAATGGGGGCTTGTTCGGCCTTCCTTTTCGTATAGTCCACGATCAGCTCCTTTGTGTTGCTCATATTGAGGGAGAGGTTGTTGTCCTAGCACCACACAACCAGGTCTCTGACCATCTCCCTATAGGCTGTCTCATCGTTGTCGGTGATCAGGCCTACCACTGTTGTTTCATCAGCAAACTTAATGATAGTGTTTGAGTTGTGCTTGGCCACGCAGTGATGGGTGAACAGGGAGTGCAGGATGGGACTAAGTACGCACCCCTGAGGGGCCCCAGTATTGATAATCAGCGTGGCAGATGTTTTGTTGCCAACCCTTACCACCTGGGGGGCGGCCTGTCAGGAAGTCCAGGATCCAGTTGCAGAGGGAGGTGTTTAGTCCCAGGGTCCTTAGCTTAGTGGGCACAGGGACTATGGTGGTTTGTTTGAAACATGTAGGTATTACAGACTCAGGCAGGGAAAGTTGAAAATGTCAGTGAAGACACTTGCCAGTTGGTCAGGGCATGCTTTGAGTACACGTCCTGGTAATCCGTCTGGCTCTGCGTCTTTGTGAATGTTGACCTGTTTAAAGGTCTTGCTCATATGGGCTACAGAGAGCGTGATCACACAGTCGTCCAGAACAGCTGGTGCTCTCATGCATGCTTCAGTGTTTCTTGCCTCGAAGCGAGCATAAAAGGCATTTAGCTCGTATGGTAGGCTCGCGTCACTCGGCATTTGCGGCTGGGTTTCCCTTTGTAGTCCGTAGTATTTTTCAAGCCCTGCCACATCTGAAGAGTGTCAGAGCCGGTGTAGTAGGATTCAATCTAAGTCCTGAATTGATGCTTTGCCTGTTTAATGGTTCATCTGTGGGCATTCTTATAAGCATCCAGATTAGTGTCCCGCGCCTTGAAAGCGTCAGCTCTAGCCTTTAGCTCGATGCGGATGTTGCCTGTAATCCATGTTGTTGATGTCTTTGTATTTTCAAGTATTGTGGTGCGAGCATCATGTTATGGGTAGGCTTGTCACCGGAAAGGACTGGGGAGTTTGTTAGGATCAAAAGAAAATCCACCCAGTCTTCTGAAAATCTGAAAACCTAACCCAAGGATAGAGTGGGGCAATTCCAGAATGGATTTCCAAGAGGTGTTGAGTTTACCTGAATGGTCAGGTCTCCATCCTGATTTTAAATCTGCTTTAAAAAAAAAGAAGTTTCCCTAAATGTTGTGCTAGGTTGGTAGACTCTTTTTCAAAATGATTCACAGCTGCAATCAATATATTCTAATTAGGTATTTCTTAGTAATTAGGACATTTTTAAATAATTGTTCTTTCTTTTTGAAAATGTGGATTAGGAAGTGTACATCTATGGGATGGGGTGGGGGGGGTCGCATTTAATCCCTTTTTAGATTACATTTTAAGGCAGTAAAATGTGAAGAATGTGGAAGGGGTGTGTAGACTTTCAAGTGTTGCTCACCCCAATCTCTACATTGGAGGGGACTGTCGGAACGTTTATCTTCATGCAATACTTCAAGCGCAGAACAGCGGGGCCAGAGACGAGGGAGGTGGGAGACAGCATAATCCGCTAAGGTTATAACAGTGCTGGTTTATTCATGTCTTGGTCTGCTCATTTTGATTGGATGTGGCGTAACATTCCCCTGTCCCCCATCGGTCTAAGGATGTTAAATAGACACAAAGGCCACGGGGATCAAACCACTGTCCAAACGGACACGTGTTGTCTGCTTGTAGGAAAAATAAACCTTATCATGGTGGCAATTATATGCAGACATGGAGAAGTCTGTGTGGATGGATGAATAAAAACAAGGGATAAACACCCTCCTCCCCCTTCCCCCTCCCATGCAATCAACATAATATCTGACACACTTACGCATGTCACATACATAGCCTACCTAATAAAGGCCCCACCATCTCTGGGAACGCCAAACGTAGCCTATAGTAATATTACTCTGGAACCGGTATGTCCTAATTCATATGGATAATTGAGTTATGACTGATCATTTTGCAAGGAGAAAGCCGTCCATGGTTTGAGGTCTACGATCTATTGTTTCTACAATCTCAGTTTCTTCGCCTGCCTGCGCTCTGCGTCAAAAGACATACTGCGGACGTTTTGGTTGTGCCTTTGGTTACATGTTAATAGATTATTATGATTTTTTGCATGAAAATTGACATTTCTGCAAACATAAGTGAATGTGTGAGGTGATTAAAGGTCAGAGAGTAAAATTCCATATAGGCTATCAGTCTAATGAGGTGTATCCATTGTGGAGGTGTGGCAGAGGGTATTCTATACACAACACAATATAACATAACAATTGATGCGCCTTGGAACATTAGATATATATTCTTATCACATCTAAGCGCCAACATAGGCTCACCTTGACTATTGTCGGAGGTAATCTTTGCATCGATGTTATCTGAAGACCACGCATCATTTGTCGTCCGCTGAGAAACCATGGAGACCATGGTCTGCAGCGTTTTTTCTGGAGGAAAAACTGATCGCGCATCAGTGGATCTTTTGCTTGAATTTGATGTTCTGGAGCTCAACGCTATTATTTGTTGTATAGGAGTTGAAATAATTTCTATGCTTGGCTTTGGGGTTATAGGGTCCGTTGTCGGTGGCTGAATTGTGGTTGCGGTTGGCGAGACAGGAACCGTGGAGACCTGTATCGTTTTGCTGGTCGCTCTGGCGGAGACAATTGTGGGCGACGGCGTGAGCCCAGTTACTAGGCCGAGAACAAACCTGTCCTCAGGTAAACGATTGGGCAAGGTGGTGTAGAGCTGCTCCAAGCTCTCGGATGCTGAGCGAGGCTTCCTTGAGATAGGCGACGCATTGTAGGAGTTGATGCGAGGTGCAGCATCAGAAAATCCAATATACAAAATAAATAGCAAAGCCGGGGATATGTACATCATTAAGGCCGTTAACCTCATATTCAATTTCAGCTCTCCATGTAAAGCCTTAGTAATGGTCTGTCTCAGACCTTTCCCTGAATGGACTAGCCTATGCTGTTCGCAATTGCTACCCAGTGATTGCGAACCGAACTACCCGCAGCTTCTTGACTTCACTTTCAGTTCAACCTAGCCCAGCGCAATGAAAGGAAACCATTTGGATTGTCATACCCTTCAGCCAATGAGGGCATTGAGGGGAGGTCTCGTGGTATGGTTAGGCGCGTTTGTTTTTCCATCGCAAAGGCATTTGATTGGTTCAATGCGTAATCGTGAGCCAGTGCGCGATGAGTGCAATGATAAATATGTTTGATTTTTCATTTGACACACTTTAAAACAAATATAAATCATCTAAAATTACGTTATTTTATGATTATAGCCTAGACATTACATTCATTCGATTATGGGACATTAGGCCTTGGCTATTCATGAAATAGCATATGCCCCTCTTTAATCGATGTACTATAAGCAGCAACACGCTGAAAAAGTAAGCTATCCAGGACTTTAGGCCTAGACTCGAGAAAAAAAGATGGGGATGTTTATTATGCCTACGCTGTAGGATATGTGCGCGCTGTCGCCTAATCACCCATTGTTTCTACTGTGTGCGAGCTCCACTATGTGGCTATAGGCCTAAACACCTGTCGTCTACAGTCATTCATCAGCAAGTGACATGAGCTGCCCAACAAGTTCAAGATCAAAGAAACAGATCTGTTACACTGAATAATTAAGCATTTGATTATATGATTAGACAATCCTTAAAGAGCCCACAATATACATTGTCCGGAGATCTGGAGCCTATACAATCTAAGGCTAAAGTAGTGCATAACCCACACAGCAGATGGCAGCACAACGCAAATTATTCATTAAATCCGCTAGACTGAACCAAACATGTAGGCTGAGTAGGGTAGAAACATTTAAGCGAACAGCTGATACAATGGGCCACTGGACCTGGATAAATACGAGGAGATTGCCAAGCAGTGTAAAAATTTACCTGAAAACAACCTCAAGGTGAGAATCACTGCCTTCGAAATGGCGATCACTGAAATAAGCCCGATGAGCAGCACGTATAGTAAGTAGCCTACTTATCAGACCTAAACAATGGCAAAATGGCTATTACTTCTAAATAATCATAGACCATCTAAACTGACCTAAAATCACACATTCAGACTGTGATGCCATTATACCCAAGAATTTGAATTCAATGAATGTTCATCGTGCTTGACACAATTATTGGTATGATATAAAATGTGCCATTTACAGTAGCTTTTATTTATATAACCAGGCAAGTCAGTTAAGAACAAATTCTTATTTACAATGACGGCCTTCCCCAATAGACGGCCTATCCTTTCCAAACCCTAACGACGCTGGGCCAATTGTGCGCTGCCCTATGGGACTCCCAATCACAGCCATTGTGATACAGTTTGGAATCGAACCAGGGTCTGTAGTGACTCCTCTAGCACTGAGATGCAATGCCTTAGACCACTGTGCCAGTCAGGAGCTTAGTTGTCACTAGTTTATGGATGTTGCTATTATGACATTCATTCATTAAATCATTGCTTGGGCATTACATCACACATCACATCAGACTCCTCCTTATTCTAAAGGTGTATGTGCTTTTTTTCCTCAGAGGTTATGTGACTATGTATGTGACCTATTGCTAGAGGAATCCAATGTCCAACCTGTGTCCACCCCAGTGACAGTGTGTGGGGATATACACAGGCAGGTAGGCTACTTCATTGACCTTCACAGCCATAGAGCATCATTGCTAAATATTTGTTTTCTTATATTCTATTTCTTTGCATTCTTTATTTTCCAGTAATTCTGAAGTTAACTTGGTTGTTTCTTCATTCAATCAGTTTTATGATCTGTGTGAACTCTTCAGAACTGGAGGACAGGTCCCAGACACAAACTATATTTTCATGGTGGGTATAAACTCAACTATTATCCCCTCGTCCACTCCATTTATGTTATTGTTGCCCCCCCATGATGAAATCGAGGAGGGGACTGGATCTTTCTCTGTCCGTCTGTTCATAAGTTAAAGGCGCTACATGGACAATTTGACGTCTGCATTGGCTGTGCAGCACTTACGTGATACAGCCTCTGCAGAAGTCAACGCATTCATACTACTTGTGCTTTGCAGAGCAGTGCAGAGCTGTTGTGAAGGATGTTGCCTTCTTCTTCTATGAAACAAATGTGAAGGTGCATGCCAGCCACCTACTTTGCTTTAGTGTGTGGTCAATCACGGTTTACAACATTTCTAAATCCTCCTACCTAACTCAGTACTTCTGAGAAAATATAAAAGAGCCCTACTAACTTCTGATAGACCATCCCCCAAATCCCTTCCAAACCTCCCCAACCCTGTTGAACCTCATTGACCCAACACTTCAATATTTCCTTCTCTTCAACACACTTACAACAATTGAACAACACATGCTCCACGGTTTAATCCACCATACACTCCAGATACAAACCATTCACATGCTTGCCAACCAGATGTAATGGCGAGTTCAATGTGCAATGTCCTAAGCGCAATCGAGCAAACACCACTTCTTCCTTCCTAATCTGACCTTTGAATCTTGGTCCACAACAATTCTTTGGAGGGCATATAAATGCCAGCCCTTGGGCTCAGAGTCCCATCTCTTCTGCCACACATCTATCAAAATGGCTCTGATCCTACATTTGGCCTCACCTCTACCTAGTGGAACATGAATATCAATTATATCTTGTTTCAAAGCTCTTTTGTCTAACAGGTCTACAATTTAATTCCCTTCCACACCCGAATGTGCTGTGACCCAAAGGAAGTTGTAAAGGAAGTGACTTTGTGTTTATACAGGACCTCACCTACGGTCAACCAATCATGTCAATGCGGAGCTTTTCAGAGCAAACTAATTTTTGCTTCTGCATGCCTCTGGAGGCTCCGCAATTGTGTCACACGACGCCTCTGACCATATTTTGGGATCAAGCATAAATTGGTTTAAATCACATGCGATATCTCAGACAGCTGGGCCAATTTTGACTAAATGTGGGTGAATGATTCGTCTTGCCATAAAGATCCGGCTTTTACAAAATTACCGACCGGCCCAAGCTATAGTAATTAACTGAAATGTGTTAGTCAGACGCTGCATCATTCGTGGGGGACAACATGTTTGCTGTTACATTTTAGTGACTTACAGTAGTGAGTGTACTTTTTCTCCACTGGTCCCCCATGGGAATCGAACCCACAACCCTGGCATTGCAAGCGCCATGCTCTATGAACTGAGCCACAGGATTCTGTGTATTATATTCTCTGCAGGGTGATTTTGTTGACCGGGGATATTACAGCTTGGAGACACTCACATACCTGCTGGTGTTAAAAGCGAAATGGCCTGACCGCATCACACTTTTAAGAGGAAACCACGAAAGCAGGCAGATAACCCAAGTGTATGGATTTTATGGTGAGATTTTCTTCATCATTAAGTCACCATATCCAACCCAACCAAATGTTGTATTAACACATTTGTAATTGATGTACATTGCAAACCCTTGACTCCAGGTGCTCTAGTTATAAATGGGATGTTCCTGGTCTATGTTGCCTTTCAGATGAATGCCAAACCAAATATGGAAATGCAAATGCCTGGCGCTACTGTACCAAAGTATTTGATATGTTAACAGTTGCAGCGGTGAGTGTAACTCTATTGCTTTATATTTCGGATTTCCTGCATTAACAGCCCCCATGGCACAATTTTAGCATATCAAGCCAACATGAAGATATTTTCTACTGTCTCAGTTACTCAGCATTCTAATGCTGTGCTTTGTTTTTGTTGTTGTGCCAGCTGATGGATGAGCAGATTCTGTGTGTTCATGGGGGCCTCTCCCCGGACATAAAGACCCTGGACTAAATCAGAACCATTGAGCGTAACCAAGAGATCCCCCACAAGGGAGCATTCTGTGACCTTGTGTGGTCAGACCCCGAGGATGTGGACACCTGGGCCATCAGCCCCAGGGGAGCTGGGTGGCTGTTTGGTGCAAAGGTCACCAATGAGGTGAGTACATTGCCAATTTCACACGGTAATAGACATACAGTACCAGTAAAAAGTTTGGATACACCTACTCATTCAAAGGTTTTTCTTTATTTTTACTAACAGCTTCATCTGGAATGCTTTTCCAAAAGTCATGAAGGAGTTCCCACATATGCTGAGCTCTTGCTGGCTGCTTTTCCTTCACTCTGCAGTCCAACTCATCCCAAACCATCTTAATTGGGTTGAGGTCGGGTGATTGTGGAGGCCAGGTCATCTTATGCAACACTCCATTACTCTCCTTCTTGGTCAAATAGCCCTTACACAGCCTGGATGTGTGTTGGGTCATTGTCCTGTTGAAAAACAAATGATAGTCCCACTAAGCGCAAACCAGATGGGATGGCGTATCGCTGCAGAATGCCGTGGTAGCCATGCTGGTTAAGTGTGCCTTGAATTCTAAATAAATCACTGACCGTGTCACCACAAAAGCACCATCACACCTCCTCCTCCATGCTTCATGGTGGGAACCACACATGCCAAGATCATCCCTTCACCTACTCTGCGTCTCACAAATCCACGACTGTTGGAACCAAAAAATCTTAAATTGGACTCATCAGACCAAAGGACAGATTTCCCCCGGTCTAATGTCCATTGCTCGTGTTTCTTGGCCCAAGCATGTCTCTTCTTCTTATTTGTGTCCTTTAGTAGTGGATTCTTTGCAGCAATTTGACCATGAAGGCCTGATTCACGCAGTCTTCTCTGAACAGTTGACGTTGAAATGTGTCTGTTACTTGAACCCTGTGAAGCATTTATTTGGGCTGCAGTTAGAGGTGCACTTATCTCTAATGAACTTATCCTCTGCAGCAGAAGTAACTCTGGGTCTTCCTACCCTGTGACGGTCCCCATTATAGCCAGTTTCATCATAGCGCTTGATGGTTTTTGCGACTGCACTTGAAGAAACCTTCAAAGTTCTTGAAATTTTCCCTGATTGACACATTCATGTCTTAAAGTAATGATGGACTGTCATTTCTCTCAGCCCTATTTGGTAAAATAGCTCAAATAAGCAATCTTTCTGTATACCACCCCTACCTTGTCACAACACAATTGATTGGCTCAAACGCATTAAGAAGGAAAGAAATTCCACAAATGATTTTAACAAGGCACACCTGTTAATTGAAATGCATTCCAGGTGACTACCTCATGAAGCTGGTTGAGAGAATGCCAAGAGTGTGCAAAGCTGTTATCTAGTCAAAGAGTGGCTACTTTGAAGAATCTCAAATATAAAATATATTTTCATTTGTTTAACACTTTCTAGTTACTATATGATTCAATTTGTGTTTTTTCATAGTTTTGATGTCTTCACTATTATTCTACAATGTAGAAAATAGTAAAATTAAGAAAAACCCTTGAATGAGTAGGTGTGTCCAAACTTTTGACTGGTACTGTACATGAAATGGGTAATAGTAATGTTTTTTTTCTCACATTCACATTTATCTCACTGTCTTTCCCTTTTCATTAATTATCTCTCGATGTGCAGTTTGCTCACATCAACAACTTGAAGTTGATCTGTCGGGCACACCTGTTAGTCCATGAGGGTTACAGGTTCATGTTTGATGAGAAGCTGGTCACAGTCTGGTCGGCTCCTAACTACTGCTATCGCTGCGGCAACATTGCCTCCATCATGGTCTTCAAAGACACCAATACGAGGGAGCCCAAGTTGTTCCGGGCAGTGCCCGACTCAGAGAGAGTCAGTCCACCCAGAACAACGACACCATATTTCCTGTAAACACTGCACTAACGATCATCAGCTTCCACCGCACTGTTATCAAACACCACATTTGTAATGCATCACATGCAGAGGAGCGACAACAACTCTTGTTGAAGTGACACCACTGATTTTGTCATTCCTATTTTATTATAGTGTGTACGTTATATACGTACTGCATGTTTTTGTGTCTGCTGTAGCTCTGTGTACCAACCCACATGCATTGACACAGAAGTACCATATCAAGTAATACCACTATGTTTTAGGTGATAGCAGTGTCAATATTTTATGTATTTTTATCTAACGCATGGCATGTTAGATTAAATTCATTATGGTAGTTCACAATAAGAATACACGAAGTGAAACAGGATCACTTTTAGCCACTTTACAGGAAGAAGTCAGTTTGTTTGACTTGTTTCAGTTTCAGTTTGACTTGGGTCTATTTGCAACCTATTCAGCCTATAGAATATGTTATTTCTCAGATGTTTAATTTTATTTTTGTAATTTCTATTTATTGAATTTTGTTTATCGTGTAGATATATATAAATCACTCAAATCAGATACAGCACATATGAGCAATATTGTTTTTGTTCAGAAATATGTTTAATGAGAATTTATTCATGCACTTAGTTCTCTTGTAATGTAGTATTATAATAAAGCTATAAGCCCGATAATTGAGGGAAGCACATCTTAAGATGAAGACCACTGATCTAAAGATGGGCAGGCCTATGAGAGCAGTAAGCCTAGCTGTGGTTACTTGTGTGAACTGACTGTGATACAGGATGAGCTAGTTAATATGGAAAGGATCAAAATGAGAGATTCTGCTATTACTGTTAATCAGTAAATACAAGGGAATACACTACATGGTCAAAAGTTTGTGGACACGTGCTTGTCGAACATCTCATTCCAAAATCATGGACATTAATATGGAGTTGGTCCCCCCCTTTGCTGCTATAACAGCCTCCACTCTTCTGGTAAGGCTTTCCACTAGATGTTGGAACATTGCTACGGGGACTTGCTTCCATTCAGCCACAAGAGCATTAGTGAGGTCGGGCACTGATGTTGGGCGATTAGGCCTGGCTCGCAGTCGGCGTTCCAATTTATCCCATTGATGAAAAAAGTACCAAATTGTCATACTTAAGTAAAAGTAAAGATACCTTACTAGAAAATGACTCAAGTAAAAATCACCCAATACACTTCTACTTGAGTAAAAGTCTAAAAGTATTTGGTTTAAATACAGACCATTTTTATGTGCTTTCAAGCTTCAGCACTTGCCTGACCCGTTCTATGAGCTTGTGTGACCTACCACTTCGCGGCTGAGCCATTGTTGCTATTAGACGTTTACACTCCACAATAACAGCACTTACAGTTGACCAGGGCAGCTCTACCAGGGCAGAAATTTGATGAACTGACTTGTTGGAAAGGTGGCACCCTATGATGGTACCACTTTGAAAGTCACTGAGCTCTTCAGTACGGGCCATTCTACTCCAATGTTTTGTCTATGGAGATTGCATGGTTGTGTGCTCGATTGTATACACCTGTCAACAACGGGTGTGGCTGAAATAGCTGAATCCACTAATTTGAAGAAGTGTCCACATACATTTGGCCACGTAGTGTATAATCAATGCATTTTATGACCTCCAGGTTCCAGCATATTGTTTTTGTTGACTGACATGAAGTAGAGCGAATCCCTTTCCACACCCTTTTAGATTTGTCCAATGAACACGGACGCAGAGTGTACTAGCATATTACGTGTTGATGTAAGAGAGCTAGCCAAAATAGAGTCCAGACATAGTAACACATTTGTCGTAAAGCAGTATATTTGTAGATGTATTATATTGGGAAACTGTAGAGTTGTTACTCGTCGCAGAGAATACGTTAAACACAATGGGCTTCTCTGGGAATGTGTGACTTTGTCGGAGTTCATACGGTAAGAGATTCCCTTGATCAGCTGGCTAAGTTCGCTAGCTAGGATAACAATAGCTAGCTAGGGAGCTAGCTGATAACCAGCATTTGTTGAAATCATCTGTCTTTTCCTGGAATTCATGATCAAACAGCCGTGAACAGTTAGCTGGGACCAACGGATTTCTTAAATCTCGAAATGTTGGGCTTTTTACGGAATGGTAACGAATTATTCGGAAACTGCTAACGAAAGCAAGCAAACAGGCAGCTACCATTGCCAATACTGAGTAGCTAGCTAGCAAATTTTTTGTCATCCAACTGAAATATCATTAGCCTCTTCATATGTATGTCTTCGTAAACCTGCTAGCTAAACCTGCTGTCAACTAGTCTGGTGACATGACAAATCATAAGGCCAAAACGACGTATAAGGTAGCTACAGACTAGCACATTCTGCATCTAATAGTTTTCGTGCTGATTGCCATGACTCACTCTCTGTTGTCCATTTCAGATTGAAAGAGGAATGACAATGACAGTTCCCCTGCCCGTGAGAGGAGGCTACACTGGAATACAGCTGTTCTGGGACCCTGAACGACCACAGCCTGAGTGACAGAGCACTTGCATTGTGTAGCTTTTGGGGAGAGAACTAGTAGCAGGCAGTACACTTGGGTAAAGAAACTCTAAGGCAAGGTGGAGATGTTTGCCAAATTGAAAAAAAAGATTGCTGAGGAGGCTGCCACAGCTCCCCGGACCGGAGTCCGTATGCCTCGCTCCTGCAGCAAAGAGTCCATTACGTCAGTGGGAGCAGACTCCGGGGATGATTTTGTAAGCACCAGTATTGTTACCTCACTGTCACACAGTCCATGCCAGTCATCTTTTGAACCCACGAAGAGTAGTTGGTCGTATGACACGAAACAAGGTTACCCAGGCTATTCCAAAAGGAAGACATCAAGGAAAAAAAGATGGCTTCTGTCCTCTAATTTCAATAGGCTTTAGTTTTGCACATATGAAATGAAAACAAAGGTAATTTATATCCTTTACGCTCTTTCAATTCAACACAACTGATCTATGACAGGATAGGCTTTCTCAGTGTTTTGAGAGATTCTGTGGCCCCTACCTGACCGTAATGGCCCAGGTCCTCCATTAGTGTTTCACTCTGTGGCCAGATAAGAGCCCCAGGGACTGTCATGATGATGTAATTCACCACCATTTACATGCAGCATATCAGAACGCCCCTGCACCGTGATGTCAACATTGCTGCATTCACTATTGGCTTTATGAATATCAGCAAAAAAGTAGGCCTAATATACAATAGTTACAGGGAAAGAGCAATGAAGCAATTTGCTGCAATTTGAAGTTTGGTGTAATTGTCTTTTTTATATACAAGTCGACAGTGTCTCTTGGATTATGATTTGGGTCAGTGAGTCAGCTAGCCTGTTGTTATATGGTTAGGTGTGTCTGGAGATTGGCATCCAGAAGCCAGTGGATTCCATGGTCAAGTGTGTAAATGTACGATACCACCACTCTTTTGTCAATGATGACATTAATTCAGAAAAATTCCCCATTGTAGAGCAGGTTAAAGGGATAGTTCAGGATTCGTCAATGAGGCCCGTTCTTTACTTACCCAGAGTCAGATGATGTCTTAAACATCATTTTTATGTCTCTGCATGCAGTTTGAAGGAAGTTGCTAACTAGCGTTAGCGCAATTGCTAACTAGTTTAAGTGCAATGACTGGAAGTCTATGGAAACAGCAAGCATGCTAGCTGTTCCTGTAGACTTTGTCATTGTGCTAACATTAGTTAGCCATAGCTAGCAAAACTCAACTTTCTTCATACCGGAGGCAGATGCATAAAAAGTCATTGCCAAAATCCCAAACTATGCCTTTAATGCATTGTTGAGTCTTAAGGCACAAACCTGTGTAACATGAAGCTCCAGCTCAGGTGTCAGATCTGCCCTGCTCTGTTCACTTGACCACACATGACAAGTAGGCACTAGAACAAACACACACAATGGTCCTTTTCTCTTTTGGAGAAGGTAGCTTAACATACTGTATGTTGAGACAATTCCGCTTAAATCTTTGAGGCTAGTTAGTAGTCAATGTGATGGTGTTATTGCACTGCTGTTTTAGACCTGATATAATATCAGAATATCATTAGATACTGCATTGTGTTGATGTTATTGGAAAAGCATCAGAACTGTTGATCTGTTCAGTTGGTATTTTCTGCCCTCCCCCCCTCCATGTTTGACACTATGAATGGAGTGGCTGATTTTACAGTGTTCGCCAGATCCAGTGTCTTGGGGCTGATGTCTTTCCTTTCTCGTTTGCACCGTTTTGAATTATTTAAGTCATTGACTGGCAGTGAGATCAAATCAACTGGTACGCTATCCCTCATCAAATTTGTAGTGAAGTGAAATCAGGATGACATCAAATTTAGGTAAAGGGCCATTTCCACCGAAAATTGAACAACAACACATTTACACGAAGAGCAGTGCAAATGCAAAGTTTGGTAACAATGACGGTTTGCATCTGCACTGTTCTCCGAGTAAAATGTGATTTTGTAAAATTTCACTGGAAATTGTTAAAAATAGTCCTTGTGCATAGAGTTGCATGGTTTGTTTAAATTTGAAGTAATTGTTTTTTAATTGTAATTGAGTCTCGGCATCATTCTGTTACCATGGAATTGCCCTAAACACACTCATAGACATGAGTTGGGTACCTCTGATATGAAATATCGTTTTGATATATCTTGTAAGTGGGATATTTCATAGACTCTTCAACATCCACAACATATGTTTCTAGTACCTGCTGCCACATAACCATGGAAGCTCCAGTGTGACCTGCTGTGCTGATGAGGAACCCCTCTATTCTCTGTGTTTGTGTTGACCTCCAGGCCTCTGATGGCAGTAGCTCCAGGGACGACCTCTCTTCCCAGATCCTCAGGAGGAATGATCAGATTCGCAAGCTGGAGGCCAAACTATCAGGTAAGACGTGTCTGTATGGAACCAGTTTAATCAGAGTAGGATGAGGTGGTTGCACCCAGGCCTAGACACTCATCTAAGGTTAGTTTTGTGTTTACCCCAACAACAATTAAGGTTAGGTTTGGTGGTGGGTAAGCTGATTCTAGATCTGTGTCTAGTGTACTTAGAGACAGCTTTTACCAAGAGCAGTACGCTCAGGTGAAAGGTCACATAACCAACGGGTGTCTGGCTTCAGTCTCGACCTCATGGCTTTTGAACTTAACACCGCCGATATGGTATCTTTTACAATGTTTCTTTATTATTTACCACATTTCCATCTGGTGAACATTAAGAGCAAATGCCATGGCATTTAGTCTACCTTTTAGGTTCTGTGTGTTTTTTTTCTCCCAGATTAGTGTGATAGCTACTCCTCCCTTAGAGGTGGTGTGTGTGACCCCTTAGAAAAGGTTAAAGGTTGCACATCTTCACGCAGCCTCTTAACCAGGATGGTTTTCTCATCTAAGAAAATCATTGTTTTTTTTCTTCCATTTTTATTTTCTCAATCATGTTTTTATTTTATTCCTCCTCCTCCCCATGGCTTTTACCCTCATCCACCTGCCCCCCTTTCCTGTGTGTGTACGTGTTTGTTTTATGTGCTGTTGGTGTTCCATCACCACACCTCCCGCCTCTAGACTACGCTGAGCAGCTCCGACTTATGCAGAAGACCAAGGACAAGCTTGAAATTGCATTAGAAAAACATCAGGATTGTACGTACCTTTATTCTCCAATCTCCTCCCATTTTGCGTTCTTTCTTTCTCTCATTTGTTTGTCTGCTGGCTGTGGTAATGGTCACCCAACGCACCGTCAATCGATCAAGGAGGGGTTCAGAATCATATGCTGTCACGTCTATAGGTTTCCATATAAAAAAATAATAATAATATTATAATGTATAATATATATATATATATATATATATAGTTGAAACAAGGGACTTACATGCTTGTTGACATATAATTGTTTTTAAATGTTTGTGGCACTGTTTGGAAGTAGGTAAGTATTTCTGCTATGACAATTATGTGAGACCATATAAAACAGTGGAAGTTTTATCAGTATGTAAATGTCTATTACTTCCCCTTTTTAATAATAATCAATGTTATAACAAACACCAATGTACTAATGTAACCAATAACAATAAACATCTATACAAATAAGTCAATTTGGGACATCTGTGTTGGCCATGGTTAGATGCACTGCTTGCCTGCTTCTGGGAAACACCTAGCTTTTGCTTACTGGACACATTCTATGGTCAATATTACTCTCACCCTTTCAAAGCTAGCAGCTACTAACCACTGACAAATCTACAACCTGCTGTTTCAATTGAGCCATCTTTGGCTAGCCAGTTCTATTGCTCATTCTCTCTCTCTCTCCCCTCTTTCTCTCTCTTTTACTATGCAGCCTCCATGAGGAAACTGCAGGACCAGAATGAGACTCACCAGACCAATAGAGCCAAAATGGCCGAAGGCATGGCTTTGGCCCTGGACAAGAAAGATCAGGTGAGCATCATATCCTTTGCACCACGAGGCATACGTTTGTGTGTGTTTATAGTTCGATTAATTCCTGTCTTTGTCTGTAGGAATGGATGGAAAGGATGTCTACGCTGGAGCAGGTACTCCTAACATCTAACTAATATTCTAGGTTCTCATTCAGCCAGTCAGTCATTGCCTGTGTAGATGAGAGCTCTCTTCTGTCTGGGGCCCCTCAGGAGAAGGCATCTCTGTCTGTGCGGCTAGATGAGATGATGGAGCAGAGCCTTACTCTGTTCCAGAAGAGGGATGACCTGGATGAGCTGGATGGCTTCCAGCAGCAGGAGCTCGCCAAAGTCAAACACATGGTACGCACTACTGACAACAAGGTCCTACTGTCTAACTCTAACCCACCACGTGGCATATAGGAGGCAATTCAAAACATATGGTAGTTTTATGCTTTATCTGTCTGTCTATTCTGATCCAAGCTATAGCTATGTCGGTAGCCATCCACCTTGGTTAAACAGCACTTTGGTGGGAGAAAAAAGTGTTCCTATTACCCTAGACAATAATAGTAGTTAAACATTTGTTTTAGTGACGTCCTTTCTGTGGTGTCTCCTGTTTCGTTCTGGTAGTTACTGAGGAAGGAGGAGCAGCAGGGCCTGCGGGAGCGAGAGCTCCAGCAGAAGGAGACCGAGCTGCAGACGGCCAAGAAGGGTTTGTCCGAAGCCCAGGAGAAGCTGCGGGCTCTGGGAGAGGAGCATCAGGAAAGTTGCAGGCTCATCACCGAGCTGGAGATCGAAAGGTTAGGACAGGACACAGTGATTGCAAGATCTTGCTCCCCTAAATTCTTTAAAAAAAAGTTGTATAAGGGAGAGATTGCCTGTTTTCTTCTGGGTTGCCTGAGGATTTGGTTGTTGTCTAACAGTATAGGGTTGTGTGTGTGTGGTCTCATTTAAGAAAGGAGCTGCTGGAGGTCAAGGAGAAGGCGGAGAAGAAGATCGCTGAGCTGGAGGGCAGAGGCCAGAACCTGCAGAAGGTCATCCAACAGGTGTCTGAGGACTTCCAGAAGGTTAGTCCTCTAACCCATAGATTCTTCCTTGAAAAATCCTTTCACTGTGTTGAAGTGGTACATATCTGTAATGACAGCATATGAATACAGTTAGATAAATATGATGATAACAGTTTATAAAATTATTCACAATGTTGCAATCTCTCTGTGTGTGTGTTCTCAGTCGCGGAGCGCTGAAGCAGCTGTAGAGAAGTCTCTCTATACCTTACAAACTGATTACAATGCCCTGAAGCTGCAGCAACACAAGGTAAGACCAGATCACAATGTAACTCCTTATATGGGCAATTCCATATCTGTTTTCCAAATCTGCATTTTTTTCCAGTAAATGTTTTTGTTTGGCATACATTTTAAAGTGAAAAATCGAAGTGTCAGCGTATTTCCGTTACCATGGAATTGCCCATATCTAACCCCTCCTCCTCCCCCAGTGTGCTCTGTAATTGACCCATCCCTCTCTCTCCCTGTTGTGGTCCCCAGGCAGCAGTGACTGATGAGGACAGGGAGCGTGTGCTGCTGGACCTGCAGGAGAAGGTCTCCTCTCTGGAGAGACGTCTGCAGGGCAACCTGAGTGAAGACGAGCTCCTCCAGGAGCTGCTCAAAGAGGTAACTACAACAGTCAGCTAATCCTAAAGACAGAGGGACTCCTGTGGAATTGGTATAAGGAAAAGACCATAGAGAACTGTAAGTAAGCATTTCACTGTTAATCCACATCTGTTGTTTACGAAGTAGGTGACGAATAAAATTAGATTTGAATGGTGATGCATTTCAAGTCAAGTTTATTAGTCATGTGGACAGAAACACATGGTGTACAATGAAATGCTTACTTGCAGGTTCACCTTTCAACAGTACGACAACCATAAGAATCGGACAAATAATGAACACAAATAGAAGCTTAACCCTTGGCCTATATGGATAGGACTAAATTGAGATGTTTCTTACAGAGGAAATATGAAATGCATAAGCACAGTAGCAATTGAAAGAGAGCAGTTAGAAGATTATGGGGAAATTATTAGACCAAAGTTCAGGATACAGCAGTACACCTGACACGACACATTGCACTGTTGATTTTGTGCATTTTACATTTACTGTACTTTCTGCCACGTTTGTTGATAAGCAAATCTTAAAATATTCTGGATAAATTGTAGTAACATAAGAATGTGGTGTAGGTGCAACATAAGACAAAATAATAACAAGGGTTTGACTGAGAGGACTAACTGCTGTCTCCAAAGTGTGCACAGTTCCTAAGTCACTTCCATGTACTTTGATGACTCGAAGAAGAGTCTTCAACTATAAAGGTGTTTTTAGAGCTCTCCTAGCTGTGGCGTTGAGGAACTAGAGCGAACACACTTGGAGTTGTTTTGAACACAGCCCTGCAGCCCCGCCTCACACAATTACTGCTTACGAAATCCCAAAACGGTCCATTATAAATTGTATTCTTTGTCAGGTGGGCATCATTTGGAAGGTTGCTCTATTGCCAACACGACTAGCAAAGTTCTAAAATACGAACTTAGTTGGGCTTCCACAAGGCAATTCAGAGAAACAGATCATCATTCTGATGATCATAGAAAGGAATTGTGAGTGCATTTAGGTGCGTGTTCTGCAGCCAATTTCTTCCAGTTGCCCAATTAGCGTGAGGGATGGAGGCAACTACTGGTCCCATTCGGTGCTCAAGTTCAGAACAGCTGTCAGTCAAAACGCAGACAGCGCTGTGAAGCACAGAGCCTGAGATCTGACATCATTTATAGCATCTTACTGTTCAGCCACTTCGTTCCAATTTAGCCGCTTATCAGTGTCCAAATCTGCCATTTTCAACCTGTATACATACGGGTACGAGTGTAAAGGGTTAATGGAGTAACAATAGAATAAACATTTAGCAAAAGTATAAATACAAGGAAGGCACTCAAACAAATGTAAAGTATAATATTTACACGTGTGCCGGGGAAGTGGGATATGGAGATATTTTTAGCAATAATAAATAAAGTCCAATAGGAGCAGTCGTGGTGTGTATGCAGCGTGAGTATGTTTGTACATATGGGTGTGTGAGTGAGTGCATGTGTGCTAAGGTGCAGAGAGTCCGTGCAGATGGTCAGTTCAAGTGTTGAGCAATTCCCCCCCCCCCCCTGTGTGGTAATATGTAGAAGTCCACTCTGGAGCAGACGCTGGAGGACACGAGAGTGGAGCTGCTGCAGGCACGCACCAACCATGCGGACACGGTTAGCTCACTGGAGACTCAGGTAAACAGCCTCTTCATCACAATGATATACTACTTCACATGCAACTGGCTTAGATGCTCCATTGCATAGCAGCAACAAATGAACAATTGTGTGAACACATCTGGTAAGCATATTGTATCTTTACTCTCCCAGATATCCAGAATCAACCACCATGTAACTGAACTACAGAACCTGCTACGGCACAAAGACGACTCTTCCAAGAACTACAGAGAGAGAACGGACGAACAGGTAAGAGAACAGGCACTGGTGGGAGAGAAGGATGTAAGCATTTCAGACCTGTGCTCTCTCTTCAGTCTTTCTTCTTGTGCTCTCACACACGGCCCCATGTTGCTCTCTGTCTTACAGATTGCAGGTCTGGAACAGCAGGTGCAGGAGAGCAACGAGAGGCTCAAGAACACTGAGCAGCAGATCACTGACAAGCAAGCACTTCTGGACAAACTGGTAAATATTTGTCTGATTACGGTGAAAGGTGCTCTACCACCACTGTAAATGAAGTTGAAGCTGAGGCTGGAGCAAATGCAGTTGAACCTCTTATTTAGACTGATTAGACTTCTTCATGTATCCTATGGGAGCCAGGGACACAGTTAATGTAAGCATGTGTGATGCTGAGACTGCCCTTTCCCCCTGTGGTCACCCCCAGCAGGCAGAGTGGAGTGTGGAGAGGGTCAGTCTGCAGCAGCAGGGCCAGGAGAGGGCAGGCCGGCTGGAGGAGCAGCTCACTGCACTGCAGACAGAGAAAGACACCGAGCAGACCTCTGCCCAAGCTAAGATTGTGAGTTACAGTTGTCAGCTCTCACTTGATCTGTAGATGTTGACATTTTAGTTCACTGAACTGTTCTCAGTGATATGTGCTGCATAGTTTTGTTGCCTGACTGTTAAGGCACATTTTCACTTTGGTATTTGATCATTTCGATGCAGATTTTGATCAGTTTATCCACTGGTCTAGGTGGATTGGTAATCTGTTGCCATGTAATTTGATCTCGGCTACAGGGCTGGCATGGAACGGGACTCAAACAAGGCTGTGTTCCTACACCCTCTTTCTGCTTTTCTTTCTTTAACATCCCTTTATCTGTGTTTCTCTGTCCCTATCCCACATCTCTCTCACCCACCCATCTCTGTTTCGTGTTTCCCAGCGTGAGTTGGAGGCGGTGAGAGGATGTCTGCTGAGAGGGAGGGATGAAGCTGACGTGGCTCTGAGGAGACGGGAAGAGGAGCTGGAGCAGGCTAGGGTCAGACACACTTCCTGCTTTATATTAGGCAGTCAGTTGAAAACAGGAAGTCACGGATTTCCTGATAAACAAACAAGAGTTTTAAGAAGAAAAAAAAATGCAATGATGTCCCTGTATGTCACCCCAGTCAGAGCTGAGCAGCAGGCAGACGGTGAGTGTGGAGATAGCCATGGCTCTGGAGGACACCAGGAGGCAGAAGGAGGAGCTCCAACTACAGGTCTGGAGAGACATCACACTTACATCATACATTTCTGTACTCTTTTAAATAACAAACCATATTCTCTACACTCTGTTGGAATGAGGTTTCCTAAACTTGCCAATGCTATTGGCTTAATCATACTCGGGCAGTTTGAGTGATGTGTTTTTCAAATTCATGAATTCAGCTTGTCGATTGTGCTCATAAATAAATCGGACGTTCACGGTCTTCTTTTCCAGGTAGGACAGATGATGGCGTCACATCAAACAACATCGCAGGAACTGGCCCACGTCACTGAGCAGCTGAAGCAGAGAGAGGAGGAACTCCAAACACTTCGCAATGGTAAACACTTGATTTCTCTGTTGTCGGGTGCACTTTTCCTCTGTCTCCCATGCTATGTGAATTTGGAAGTTGACTTCATACCGTGTGGTGTCTGATGCTCCCTTCTACTGTGTTTGTGTTGCAGAGCTACAGACGGCCCAGAGCTCCCTGTCCCAGCTGCAGGAGGAGGGGGAGAGGCTGCGGGCATGGGCCCAGGAGAGGGAGGAGGAGAAGGACAGCCAGCTGGTCAGCCTGAGGCAGGAGCTCCTCACCCAGAACGAGCATCTGGACTCCTGCCAGTCACGGGTCTGAACACACAGCGGGCACAGCCATTAAGACACTATAAACCTGTTCTTAATGTCCTTCTTAGCTTCCATACTGTACATAACTCAAGTCTGTCATTACAGATTGGACTTTTTGTATGTGTTTTCTGACTGTGTGTGTGTGTCTCAGGTGTCTGAGCTGGAGGTGGAGGTGGAGACCCTGACGTTGCAGCTGCAGACTCCAGAGGTGTGTGAACCGGACCAGAATGGGACCGTGACCGTGGACGACCTGGACCACATGCAGGAGGCCAACAGAGACCTGGAGCAGCAGCTTAGTGACAAGAACAAGGTCAGTACTGGACCAAACGAAAACCATGATCACCACACAGGCATGTTTGGATAATTACTCCTTGTCTGAAATATCTGGAGCAGGTTAATTTGTGTGTGCTGTTATTGATTGGAATCCTGTTGCTTTACAGACCATTAAGCAGCTGCAGCAGAGGCTAGCCGAGCTGAAGAGGACCTTGCAGAAGGAGCTGGTGAGACATTTTTTTTTTTGTATGAGAATCCAATCTAAATCTAATCATTTTTTGTTCCGTTGATTGAATATGATCCGTGTGCTGAGTTTTGTTTGTGCCTGTGTGTTCCTGTTGCAGAAGCTGAAACCTGAAACTGAGTTAGAGGAGAAGGAAAGGGCCCAGGAAGGGAGAGGAGAGAGGCAGGAGAGGCTAGACAGAACCTTTACAGAGCCCGCTGCATCCCCAGCCCCTGGCCCAAACACCACTGTCACCAACACTTCTGACCTCAATGACTCACGAGAGATCAACTTCGAGTACCTCAAACACGTGGTGCTAAAATTTATGTCGTCCAGAGAGGCTGAGGTGAGAGCAATCTACCTGGTCCCTGTTATTGTAGCTCGACCCCTCAGTATTGGACGTCTATGGTCTTGGCTGAAGTCTAAATCTCTCTCTGTCCCCCTCTCGTTCTGTCTCATAGGCCTATCAGCTGATCAGAGCGGTGTCTGTGTTGCTGAACTTCACTGGTGAGGAAGAGGACATGTTAAAAGAGACACTGGAGTACAAGGTGACTTTCTCCTTTCAGACATCTGTCCCCTGAAACTTCTGTGTCAAATGAATGGGCGTTATGGCCATAACACAGCCAGCGTGTATCAAATGAAATAGGCCATGACACTTTTTTTTTGTTCTCAATCGGCCTCATTTATTAAACGCACTTGCTATTTGTTGTTTATTTTTGAATACCTAAGCTGCATCCGGAGGAAGATTGTTATTTTAGAGGCTAGAAAGCCAGTATGAGGGTTTGTGCACAGGCTAGAATAAAAGGCGGCCGGTGAGTGGGAGAGAAAATATCTGTGGAGTTCCAAAAGTACTCGCACTCAAAACCATGAAAAGGGAAAAACCCAAGGAGGCCGAGATGGAAAAATTGAATAATTAATTGAATCCATGCTCTCGAAGAATACAGAAGGTGGAAGTGCTAATATGTTTGGGCCTTATGCCTTCATCAGTGCTGTACAAACACATGAAGAAGACACAGACTTAAGGCACCTGCTGTGTGCAACAGTTGCAAGCATATAGTTAATTAGAGACTGGCGACTAGGGAATTTATAGAAGAGTATAAAAAATGGACAATTCATGTGTCATATAAAATTGGAAAGAGACAACAGTCTGGGCTACCATTGCTTTCAAGCACACATCACATATACAGTTGAGACAAGCACAGGGTCAAGCTGCAATGCAGCACCCCTGGATGGAGAGCTAGTTGTGGGGTTAAGGGCCTTGCTCAAGGGCCCAACAATAGGGGAATGTCTTCAGGATGTGAACCCAGCAGCCCTCCAGTTGCCAGATGAATTCCTCCTATTTTTCCAGCGCCCGGCCCTTCCCCAGTTGTAACTATAGTAATAGTCCAGTGTTACATGTATTTCATTTGATATAATCGGAAAACATTGCTGTGTTTTTCAGATGTCCTGGTTTGGATCCAAGCCTTCTCCAAAGGGTATTGTTCGGCCGACAGTTTCAGGGGCGCCTGCTCACTGGAGCTGAGTGGACAGGGAGAGGAAGAATTGTGGAGAGGACAGAGACACACACATTACTTTTATCATGTCCTTGCATGATGCCTCCCATCACTGTGGTAACCAACTGAACATTGTGAAGAGGACACTACTTAAGCTTTAAAATGGTTTCTGACGTGACAGATTCCTATGTAGCTCTTCAATCTCTCCTTAGAAGGACATTGTTCTTGCTCTTCAAGAGGACAGAGAAGGGCTCCACAATGACTTGGAAAGTCAGTCTTGTCATTAACATTTAAAAAAAAAATGTTGGTGGTGATTCTATTTTACAAGTAAAATGGTCAAAGCAGACATGGTATTGATGCATTGATAAATGTTAACCTTCAAGGGATACTTTGGGATTTTGGCATTTATCTTCTTCCCCAGAGTCAGATGAACTCATGGATACCATGTTTGTCTCTTCATCCAGTGTGAAGGATGTTAGCGGTACTGTAGTTTTGCGAGCCAATGCTAACTACCGTTAGCCGATGACTGGAAGTATATGGTATTTACTAGCATGCTAGCAGTTACCATAAACTTCCAGTCACTGCGCTAACGCTAAGTACTCCTTTTAAGAGTAACTTAACATGAGATCTTTGATGCACACAGTACAAGTATGTCTTACGGAATTGGCCAATGTGTTAAGAGTGTGATGGGTCAGAACTACCAGACTGTCACGACTCTGTTTGACTGAGAAGATTTATTTATGTCTCTGTGTTCAAATGTCTCTGTTGGGAGTACATGATGATGATGATGATGATGATGATGATGATAATAATAATAACCTTAAGATTTAATAACCGCCAAGATTTCTGAAGGACCCTTCACAACAGTCTTTCATTTGCTTCTTTCCTATAAAAAATATTAATTACGGGGGAGGGCTTATGTAGAAAAGTATCATGTTAGAATGAGGTTTGATGTGAGAGCCATACATCAATGGCATTGATATTAATGGAAAAAATGTTATGTAAAGAGGAGAGGAGTGACTCTTAATATAATGTTGATTAAGTAAATCATTATTGAACGATATCTAAATAAGAATTATCGGAGGATGTGCTCTACCTTTACCTGCCTTGTGTTTGTGTAAATGACATTCCATATGTCCTATTTATATAATGAAAACTGTACATATTCATTGAGAACTTTATAAATCACTGGATGTAAATGATTTTTGTTTGACCTTCTGTTTTCACCATGTATCTGTCTGTCCATGTTGCCAGTCTTGGCTTGACTCTCTGTCTCACTGTTCATTGGCATCCTGCAAGAAGTGACCCTGTTTATGAGCTTACAATGAGAGGGCATTCATGTTGTACTGGAGGAAAGACCAGTGAATACTGTATGCATGCCTTATACCAGAATGTGAACCAGGTGCAAGGCAGGAATACACCAATCTGCACTCTTAATTCTACTCCCATATCATGCAGTGAGAAATCTCCATGTGTCTAGTGACATTACAATACTGTAGCATTTTTTGGGTCACATTCATCAGGTTTCTATAGTCAGTCAACCTTTGGGCTTTAAACTTTCTTAAAATGGACATGATCTACATTCAATGACAAAACACCACACTTCATTAACAGTGACCTGTTATTGAATAGTAACTGATATCACACAAGTTGAGAATTCTGTATGGACTCCAGTGAGGGCTTGAAAGCAATCTGCCTGAAGTAGTTTCATAGAACTACGATATCACAGCACAGGTGACTATGACTCCACTTTATCAATGTACTGCAAGGTCAATATCAAAAATATGATGCTTTTTTTTAACCTTCTGTTTGATTCCGCTATGTGTTCAACTCTGGTTTTTAACAAAAAAATAAAAATAAATCACTACAGATTTTCTTCATTTGCATTTTAACAAGCGCTACCATTTAACTAAACACTTTTTTGTTTCAATTTATATTGTGAACATAAAGGTTTGTTTTCATAATTGTTCTCCGGGACAGTGTAAAATCTTAATGATTCTAAGTAAAGCAGAGATGCAGCAGAACAAAGTAATTCCCAGCCGAATCCACTCCGTGGTGCTGTAGGCATTTCACCCATGCGCAACAAAAATGACGCCTCCGACCGGAAGATAGCTTCTGCGCCAACACGTTTTCGTTCTTTCTTTTCCTGTGGCAGCGTCGACGAACATGGTGAGAGGCTCGTGGCTTTCGTTCAATTCGGGAAAATTGTCCTGCCTATTCCACATAAAACGACCACACTTGATAACATCCATAAGGATGAGAATCTTATCTCGCCATATATGTTTGTGATATTTCGAGAAAGGCCCTTCTTTTGTCGCTTGTCACCATAAAAACCGAACGCGAGCTAGCTGAACGCTATTAAGCTAACGTTGGCAAGCTTGTTAGCTACTAGCAAATGGATGGCTAATGTTAACGAACTAGTTACGCGTTGGCTAGCTGTCAAACATGTCTCCTAACTACTTCCAAATGGAATGGTTGTTGGCCTACTAACTAGCTACGGCAGTTAGCAATCAATTATTACACTACTTATCAACTTAATTATTTCGATATGTGTTGCCAATTAGAATAGCTAGCGAGATTCATTAGCTATCAGCCCACGTTGACAGTACGTTACTTTCGCGAACTAACGTTAACGTTGCATGGGTAAGTTAGCTAGTTCGTTAACTGTTGGCCAAATCGATTTTCAAAGCTTGTATCTCCGTTCTTTGTAAATCTTACAGGGCAAGATCAAGGCTAGAGACCTGCGGGGCAAGAAAAAGGAGGAGCTGCTCAAGCAGCTGGATGACCTGAAGGTAGAGCTGTCCCAGCTCCGCGTAGCCAAGGTTACTGGTGGAGCTGCCTCCAAGCTCTCTAAAATGTGAGTATTATTTGGACTGCAGAGATTATGCAGTGTCAGCTTGTCATGAGTTGGCTGTTTATGGTGAAAGAATAAGTGACTGACTCTCTTCTCTGTATACATCAATGATGTCGCTCTTGCTGCTGGTGAGTCTCTGATCCACCTCTACGCAGACGGCACCATTCTATATACTTCTGGCCCTTCTTTGGACACTGTGTTAACAACCCTCCAGGCAAGCTTCAATGCCATACAACTCTCCTTCCGTGGCCTCCAATTGCTCTTAAATACAAGTAAAACTAAATGCATGCTCTTCAACCGATTGCTACCTGCACCTACCCGCCTGTCCAACATCACTACTCTGGACGGCTCTGACTTAGAATACGTGGACAACTACAAATACTTAGGTGTCTGGTTAGACTGTAAACTCTCCTTCCAGACCCATATCAAACATCTCCAATCCAAAGTTAAATCTAGAATTGGCTTCCTATTTCGCAACAAAGCATCCTTCACTCATGCTGCCAAACATACCCTTGTAAAACTGACCATCCTACCAATCCTCGACTTCGGCGATGTCATTTACAAAATAGCCTCCAATACCCTACTCAACAAATTGGATGCAGTCTATCACAGTGCAGCATCCGTTTTGTCACCAAAGCCCCAATACTACCCACCATTGCCCCAATACTACCCACCATTGCAACCTGTACGCTCTCGTTGGCTGGCCCTCGCTTCATACTCGTCGCCAAAACCACTGGCTCCATGTCATCTACAAGACCCTGCTAGGTAAAGTCCCCCCTTATCTCAGCTCGGTGGTCACCATATCATCTCCCACCTGTAGCACACGCTCCAGCAGGTATATCTCTCTAGTCACCCCCAAAACCAATTCTTCCTTTGGCCGCCTCTCCTTCCAGTTCTCTGCTGCCAATGACTGGAACGAACTACAAAAATCTCTGAAACTGGCAACGCTTATCTCCCTCACTAGCTTTAAGCACCAACTGTCAGAGCAGCTCACAGATTACTGCACCTGTACATAGCCCACCTATAATTTAGCCCAAACAACTACCTCTTTCCCTACTGTATTTATTTTATTTATTTATTTTGCTCCTTTGCTCCCGATTTATTTTTATTTCTACTTTGCACATTCTTCCACTGCAAATCTACCATTCCAGTGTTTTACTTGCTATATTGTATTTACTTTGCCACCATGGCCTTTTTTTTTGCCTTTACCTCTCTTATCTCACCTCATTTGCTCACATCGTATATAGACTTGTTTATACTGTATTATTGACTGTATGTTTGTTTTACTCCATGTGTAGCTCTGTGTCGTTGTATGTGTTGAACTGCTTTGCTTTATCTTGGCCAGGTCGCAATTGTAAATGAGAACTTGTTCTCAACTTGCCTACCTGGTTAAATAAAGGTGAAATAAATAAAAATGTTATGCAGGGTTTATATGCAGTAGGTCAAAATGTCTAATTCTGCTCAAATTTAGCATTTTACTAAACCCATATTTAATCTGTTTCCTCTCCAGTTGTGTCGTCCGCAAATCCATCGCCCGTGTTCTGACTGTCATCAACCAGACTCAGAAGGAGAACCTGAGGAAGTTCTACAAGGTAAGAGCAACCACCCTCCACTTATTTTCATTTCTTTTTCCTTTATTTAACTAGGCAAGTCAGTTAAGAACAAATTCTTAGTTTCAATGGCGGCCTAGGAACAGTGGTTTAACTGCCTTGTTCAGGGGCAGAACGACAGATTTGTACCTTGTCAGCTCGGGGATTTGAACTTGCAACCCTTTGGTTACCAGGCTACCCTGCCGCCCCATACCCACATGTATTCAACACTTTAGTTTAACAAAACTGATGACTGGTTAAAAGTAGCGGGTGGCTCTGACCACGGAGTATCTGCCAACATTTTAGGTTTATTTTCTGATTTGACGTGTTGACTTGCCACCGTTTGTCGACACCCAGCTGGTGATCTGCTGTACATGGTGTGGGTTATGGCTTCTTTTCTTAAATGTCAATCTTGCTGCAGATTAGTTTGTAAAGTGACCCATGTAAGCTCAATATTTCAGAACTAGGTTGAGTGCTAATCCTGACTATCAGACCTTGAATTTCCCGATGGCACATGGCTGTCGATGTCCCCTTGTGTGGCCGTAATGCCCCCTAAAAAATCCATGCCGTAGTGAACTTGAGCTGAAAATAATAATTATTCCCTTCTCCCGGCTGCCTATCACCGTGCTCCGAAGCACCTCACTTGCATGGCGCTCTCAGATCTATATTCTTATTAACCAATGCACGTCACGTGATCAAGTCCTTCACACAGGCATCGCAGCTCCAAAGTACGCTGTAAGTGAAAACCGACATCAGGGATGAAACAGCACATGTCCTTATCAAATTCTGATGGGCATATAGAATATTTACTTTGTCAACCAACAATATGATTAAGCAACCACAAAGGCACTAGCCTATGTCAATCTACTATCCCCCATAGTACAGAAGTTTACCTATTCTATTGGTCAGATTGTTCTTCTGTGAGAGAAATAAATATTCCAACCATACTCTGGGACAGTTGAGGGACGCGATAGATGGGGCAGCAGGCAGCCTAGTGGGTAGAGCATTGGGCCAGTAACTGAAAATGTTCTAGTTCGAATCCTCGTTCTGCCCCTAAACAAGGCAGTTAACCCACTGTTCCTAGGCCTTCAATGTAAATAAGAATTTGTTCTTAATAACTGACTTGCCTAGTTAAATAAAAGTAAAAAAATAAAAAATAGATCCCAAATGAATACAACCACTGTACATCAAACTTTTTAAAAGCAATGAGGCTGATGCAACAGTTCAGAACGTTTAGCTTAAAATGTTGATCAACTATTAGGCTATTTCTTCACATAAGAGTGAGCAGTTTCATATAACAGATGACAATATACTTAACTGTAGAAAGAGGGAAGATCTAAAGATGCAAAAACAAGCATAGGTTGTTAATGACTAGGATTGTGTCTTTGGCTGCTGGAGAAAGAAAGTAGAAAAAATAGAAATACTGGTTTCAATGGCACATGAGGAAGTGTTTATAAACGAGTCCCCTTAGCATTCCTATGGTCGGAACACATTAAGATATGCCTCATAAAATGACATGTCCAGGTTTTAAACTATGGTAAAATTGCAAGGAGTTACTAGCTGAATGAACAGTGCCTCAATTATGTGGACAGAATCAAGCCTTTATATATTAATAATGATCCTACATATGTCAAGTATTTTCAGGGGATTCCATGTCTGCACATAACCTATGTGCATTGGCTACAGCCTGTTATCACCTACACTCCGACATGTAGGCTATTTGTCTACATTTACACACATTTGTGTTTTTCTTAACAGAATAACTATTGTTTTTCACATCAATTTAATTGCATATTTTGGTTAATGGCCTTGGTGCCCTGGCAGATTGGTCACCTCTTGAAGGCCAAATGGCCCTGCCCCTAAAATCACAAAATTCCAGGCCTCCTGACTATACAGCCCAGCTAAATGCTGAAGGCCAGTTTAAGACCAGAATTGAAGCAAAATGCAATAGCAGCAGTCCTAATCTTGAGTTTTGTTCTGGTTATTTTTATTACACATCACATGTAGTGACCATGTAGTGTTTATTGTAATTTGACTGTGAATGTCATGTTTCAGGGTAAGAAATATAAGCCCTTGGACCTGAGACCCAGGAAGACTCGTGCCATCCGCAGGAGACTCAACAAGCATGAGGAGACTCTCCGAACGAAGAAGATGCAGAGAAAGGATCGCCTGTATTCTATTCGCAAATTTGCTGTCAAGGCTTAAGGTCGTTTGTCTTGTACAAATAAATTGACTAAAAAGAGAGTGTTGTCTTCTGTAAAGGGATGTCACTCAAAATGGTCTATGTGAACAGATGGGGTGTTGATTGCAAACATCTTCAGGATAATTATTTGGTGAGACATTTTGCATCCTTAATATGCACTGATATGGGATATTATGGTATGCTGAGGATTCTGCTGTGTTTAGAAAAAGGTATCTTAGTTGGAATTGGGACAACCTCAATGCCTTTGCTAAAATACTGATCTGAAGACTGTATTTCATAGCAGGAATGTAATAACTAGTAAAGACCTATGGGGTGTATGGGTACTGAATGTTGTACATAGTGATGATTAAATTAACAAAATCATAAGGCTATATAAACAAGTATTGTACTTCCTATCATATGCATCATTTATCTGTATTGTATGTGTGCAATATCCTCATAATACTCAGGAACGGTAGGGAAAACACCTGGAAACTAACTAATGTAAAACAGAAAGCTCAAACAATGTCAAAATTAGTAATGAGAACTACATTTCCTAGAGGTCCCTCTCAAATCCACCCATGCTCAATTATGTGGTGTGCAGACTTCAGAGAATACTATAGGGTTGATTAAATATGTGATTGTGGGAAAGTTAATTAGCATCAGCAGCACAACCCCATAAACTATAGGGATGTACTTGTTGGATTTTTATTTTTTCATTTACCTTTAACTAGGCAAGTCGGTTAAGAACAAATTCTTATTACAATGACGGCCAAACCCCGACGACGCTGGGCCAACTGTTCGCCGCCCTATGGGACACCCAATCACGTCCGGATGTGACGCAGCCTTCATTGGGCTTGTTTGTCATTGGTTAAAACACTGCCTATGGTGTTTTTCAAGTGTTTAATTGAAATCTGGCTGCTGCAACCAATGACGTCGTATGATGTATTTGGCAAATGCCATTGATCAACAGCAGTACTGAAATGGTATGGCTTCAATGGAGCCTGGTCTATGACTATAGGATGCATTTTTTCACCACAAGGGGGCAAAATGTATCAAAATCAAATGTTTATTTGTCATATGCTTTGTAAACAACCGGTGTAGACTAACACTGAAATGCTTACTTATAGGCCCTTCCCAACAACGCAGAATGATTTCAAAATATTCCATAACCTACTGTAAGGTATTAACCGAAGGTAATGTTATTTGTGTTTTATTTATTTTGGTCATGGGGCCAAATGAGTTGGTCAGAAAGGTTTTGATTTTATAAAGTAATGGGACTAAAGGAAAGCTGAAGTATGGGGTCCTGGGGATAGGCATCACTCAGGCTGTAGTCTATCTAGAATTCTCCACTGCTCTGCTTATGACTGGGAAATGTCTCAGCAGCTGACCATCGCACACATAAACAGTGGGACTGAACACAATATATTGTAATTCCTCATCCGCTTGCTGTTTTCCATGGCATGCATTTGTATTTTCTTATGTCTCTCATTTCAGTTCTGTATTCACTGCACCATTCGTGTAATGTTATTGCTATTATGTCTAAAATGATCTGGACAATTGAAGAACCCAGTCTTGACATGAACACAAAGCCCATCTGTGTACTTTGATATCTCATATGAGGTATTTTTAGCCCAGAGCTAAATGTGTAATATACATGCATGTTTACATGCTTTTTCATTAGGAAACCACATTCTCTTTCACCCAAAAAGACCAACACACATATTTGCCTTTTCTGAACAGGAAGTAAGATCACAATATCATCTTTGCCTCTGGAATTTCCTTGGATCAGGTTATGTGAGATTGTGTTTTTACAATCACAGCTCCCCCTGTAAGGTCTAACCTTTCAGCTGACTATTTCTTATGTTTGGATATGAATTGGGTCTCACTGGCAGGTAAGATATCCCAACAAACCCAAGATATGGATTGACATGGGATTCAATGTGAATGGCATTATGAATGTTCTCATGTCTGATTTGTGTATCTGCCAATATGCCTCTGCAGAACAAACACACTCTTAATCTCCTGGGGTCCAGAAAGGCCCCACACAAAGGTCTTGGTGGTTTTTATTTTGGGGAGTCTGTTCACATGCTGCCTAACAGATGTAGGGGCCCTCCCTTGAACAGCTGCCGGCATTATCTGGAGAGGGTTGCATTCCTGTTGCTGTTCCATGTCATATCCATGAGCTCTCTGCTTTGGGAACACAAGGCCAGTTGTTCTGTAATGTGTTATCCCCTGAAACCTGGTATTGTCAGTGGGCTCCATTGAGTTGAGGTCTTCTGTAGGGACCTGTGGCCTGATGATATCCTCTGAGGGGCCCTGTAGACTGGGGTTTAATGTAGGGGACTCTTGTATTTGGATGGTTTCTTTATGATCCTGTTGTAGACTGGTATTATTGGTAGGGTTCAGCATTGTGACATTTTCTGAAGGGGTCGGTGTTCTGATCATTTCTGTGGTGTCTTGTAGGCCGTTGTTTTCTATTGTTGGCCTGCGATAAATAGATGTATATGATTAGAAAGGAAATAGGTGACAAGTTTAGCCTCACTACGTTAAAATGTACTTCTAAATTTCACACCATATGTGTTTCTCTGCCATAATTTGATCAGTGGCTATTGTATTTCTACACCAGATAAAATAAAAAAAATACAAATTTAATCTGTATTCAGACCCTTTACTCAGTACTTTGTTGAAGCACCTTTGGCAGCGTTTACAGCTTCAAGTCTTGGGTATGATGCTACAGGCTTGGCACAACTGTATTTGGGGAGTTTCTCCCTTCTCTGCAGATCCTCTCAAGCTCTGTCAGGTTGGATTGGGAGCGTCGCTGCAGAGCTAATTTTCAGGTCTCTCCAGAGATGTTTGATTGGCTTCAAGTCCGGGCTCTGGCTGGGCCACTCAAGGACATTCAGAGACTTGTCTCGAAGCCACTCCTGCGTTGCGTTGTCTTGGCTGTGCTTAGGGTCATTGTCCTGTTGGAGGGTGATCCTTCGCCCCAGTCTGAGGTTCTGAGCAGGTTTTCATCAAGGATCTCTCTGTACTTTGTTCCGTTCATCTTTGCCTCGATCCTGACTAGTCTCCCAGTCCCTGCTGCTGAAAAACATCCCTACGGCATGGTGCCAGATTTCCTCCAGACGTGACTCTTGGCATTCAGGCCAAAGAGTTACATCTTGGTTTCATCAGACCAGAGAATCATGTTTCTCATGGTCTGAGAGTCCTTTCAGGTGCCTTTTGGCAAACTCCAAGCGGGCTGTCATGTGCCTTTTACTGAGGATTGGCTTCTGTCTGGCCACTTTACCTGATTGGTAGAGTGCTGCGGAGATGGTTATCCTTCTGGAAGGTTCTCCCATTTCCACAGAGGAAATCTGGAGCTCTGTAAGAATGACCATCGGGTTCTTGGCCACCTCCCTGACCAAGGCCCTTCTCCCCTGATTGCTCCGTTTGGCCAGGCGGCCAGCTCTAAGTTGATTCTTGGTGGTTCGAAACGTCTTCCTTTTTAAGAATGACGGAGGCCACTGTTCTTGGGGACCTTCAATGCTGCAGAAATGTTTCTAAAAACCTGTTCTCGCTTTGTCATTATGAGTTATTGTGTGTAAAATGATGGGGAACAAAATCTATTTATCCATTTTAGAATAAGGCTGTAACGTAACAAAATGTGGAAAAAGTCAAGGGGCCTGAATACTTTCCGAATGCACTATATGTATGACATTATAACACCTGTATAACACCCATAAATAAAACCATACCTCACATCCTCCTTCTCTATCTCTATATCCATCTCCTGTTCTTCATCCTCATAGTATGATGAAGAAGGCAGATAAAGATGCAGTGTGGATGATGTTGAGAAATGCCTCCTCCCCCTCCACGTGTCCTGCTGCTGTCTATGTGTGTCGTCATGTTTGGTGTTGCAGGGCACTCTGGGACATTCTTACAAGAAATATATAACAAAGTCAGTCAGTCAATGTGAGAGATGTGGTTTTGGAGTGTCAACAGCTACCTTCTGAAACTACAGCTGCAGATGTTTGATATACATTCTTGGCTAATGTCCCAAATACAATGTCTTGAAATGAACATGGTCAGTATATGAGAGATTGAGCACAACTTCATTTAAAGCAGTGTTAAGACTGTGTGTGTGTGTGTGTGTGTGTGTGTGTGTGTGTGTGTGTGTGTGTGTGTGTGTATGTGTGTGTATGTGTGTGTGTGACCATTATCGATCAAGGATTTCAAAGGTGACTAATAAAAGCAGCAGCTAACACACAGAGAGGAAATTTCATGCGAACGGGTAATAAAATTGATTGATTATTTATTTGGGCAACCGAAAATAAACCACAGCTGTTTAGCCTGAAGTCAGAAAGGGAAAAGATTAGTTTTTCCATGTTATTTGGTTATGTTTATGGGAATTTATGAGGCAGATGGAAGCTTGTGTGTATAGCTCTACTGTTGGCTCATAATTAGAGAACTCTGATCAAAGGGCTTTTTCAATGGTTAGCACTAAGAGTAAACAGCAGCCTCAGTCACCCATTATGACAGTGATGAGCACAGTTTAGCACCAGATGCTGCAGCACAGGTCGGGTCAGCCATTTAAGCAGTAGTAATTGGGATTTTGATTTGTGTTTGGTTTGTTACATGCAAAGCTAGTGTTCCTTCCAAGTTAGCTTTGTGGATTAAGGGACTGTGTAAGCAAGCGAAAATATAAACAGGATATGAAAAATTAGGAGATCAAGAAACAAAGACTTTGACAGTTGGAATATATTAGATATTTTCCACTAAGAGAAGGGTGTTTACCTGTCCTGCCCCTGATTTGAGCTCCAGGTCTCTGGCCCGGGTCTCTGCGCCTTCCTCCTCCCCCGGGTGCAGTAACTGGTCTGCTCATGGCTCTGGTCCCCCTCCCTGGGCTGTTCTCCAGTCTACCCAGAGCACTGCTCACTGGCCTCCCTCCCGCTCCTCTGGCATTGCTCTTGGGAGTCAACCTGGCACTGCTGCAGCTGGGCCTCTGCTGCAGAGTGCAGCGGAAGCCCTGGGCTGAGAGAACACAGGTAGAGTTAGAACAGGATCTTCTAATGAAAGTAACAGCAATAGAGTTTTGGTATTGCTTTAAAGCAATACCCTGCATGGGTATTGAATCAGAATGAATAGCGTCTTCTGATTCTGTTGCTGTGGATATTTAGGTATTGCTAGAGTATCACCGTAAAGGCAACTGATGTAGACATCATCTGAAGAGGTGGGGTCTGCTGACGCTCTGAGGGATCGCCTCTGGAAACAGGATGTTGGTCTTTGTAACCAGGATCTTGGCCTTGGAAACCATGCAGAGTGCCCTCGATCCATGCGGAGGCCTCTGGACTGAAACATCCCTATTGATTTATAGAAACAGGCTTTGGTCTCTGAAGGAACTGCACATTTTCTCTTGGGCTCTTTTAATGAAAGCTCCTAATTAAAATGAAAAGCGTACAGTTAGTTAGAGTGCAGCTGGCTGTGACTCACGGGACAGTAGATAAAGCAGCACAATCCTTGAAATCACCAAAACATCTGCAAAAGAAGAGGAAACATCATTATGGAGCATTAGACAGAAGCATGTTCACATTAAAGCTACAATATGTAACTTTTTGGGCGACCTGACCAAATTCACATAGAAATGTTGTGTTATAGATTTATCAAGCAAGTCTAAGAAGTGGTAGATCTATTATATGTGCACTATTTCTATGCTTTCTATCCTTTCGTTTTTGCATCTTTCACTTTTGTACACCAGCTTCAAACAGCTGAAAATACAATACTTTTGGTTATGGAAAATATTTTTCACAGCGATTTAGATGGTACTATGATTCTCTACACGATACTTGCTTGTTTTGTCATATAAACAAAAATTGGGCAAACTATTCGAATTTTAGGAACCAGGAAATGGCAGAGTGATTTCTGTTAATACTGTGTATCAGTGGCCCCCTGGGTGTGCCACCAGAGATTCTGGGTTCGCGACCGGGAGGCCCATGGGGCAGCGCTCGACCTTCGCCTCTCCCGAGTCCGTACGGGACTTGCAGCGATGAGACAAGACTGTAACTACCACCAATTGGAAACCACGTAATTGGGGAGAAAAAAGGGGGTAAAAAAATAAATAAATACTGTGTATCGGACAATGTCACAAAAACAATCTGTGTGCCTCTATGGGACAGAAGTCAGCATGTTGTTGGATAGCCAGATTGCTAGCAAGAGTGACAAGAAACTGCAATGTGGGGAATCGTTTCAGATCATGGGGTGTTTCAGATCGTTTTATCTTGTTCTTGATACCATGTCTTGTTTTGAGGTGTTTTGACTGATTTCATGTCAATGCTAATATGGCTAAAGTGCGCTAGTGAGCTAACCAACAACTGTATGGATGTATTTGAGAGGAAACAAGTGCTCATTGTGCAGATGTAGTTATGTTTTCAATAAACTTTGGAGACAAAATATAGCTTACATGTTGTAAGCAACTTAAGCCAGCGTTTCCCAAACTCGGCCAAGGGGTGCACGTTTTGGTTTTTGCCCTAGCACTACACAATTGATTCAAATAATTAATTAATCATCAAGCTTTGATTATTTGAAATCAGCTGTGTAGTGCTGCAGCAAAAACCAAAACGTGTTCCCCTTGAGGTCCCCAGGACCATGTTTTGGACATGCTGATCTAAGCCAACCCAGTTTGTTTTGCCCCATAGTTGTGCAGGCATCAGTTGTTGGTAAACAACCAACACCTCTATACCAGGGGAGAAAGACTGCCCCCTCTCATTGAAGCCGCAGATGTTCAAGGCCGACCACGGTACTGCGGGCATTGTTTGCACAAAACAGGATCCATTATAGGAATGGAAAAATTATATATATATTTGTGGTCAATCTAATATTAATATTAATATATGTGGTCAGTCTTCATGTATATTAAAAAATAATACACCAGATGTATGTCCTTGAACAGATTATTTTAAAATCGCACACAGAAGAAGTTAGAAGGATAATTTAATAGCTAATGGAAGCCTGCAGTACCTCTGTCGGCATTCCATTTTTGGGGGCAGCACTGAGCTTAGCCTGCAACGTCACCAGTGATGCCAATTTTAGCAAGTTTTCAGACGACTCTGGCAACTTTTTTTTCAAACAGCACCTAGCAACAAATGTAGCTACTTTTAAAAATGTATTTGGAACTTTTAGCAACTTTTTAAAAGTGACAAACACTAAAATGCACGCATTTTCCCTCTAAATGACACAAACAAATATTTTCTCTGTCACACACTCGTGCCTGGCTGCAAAAGTGCATTGTGAGTGACGTCAGCAGCAGGCCAGCAGCAATTTCAGAAAATTGCAAATCATTGTTGGCTGACTGCAGCAGCTGTAGTACGGGTTCGATGAGCCAAACCCAATGAATATAGTTGGTCATGAATGTTTGTTCTTGAACAAACTTACAACATCAATCAACATGTCTCAATCAAAATTGTACAGCCAGAAGTACAGAAAAGAATGTAAAATCATATTTTTTGCCGAGCTGAAGAGTCAATTTAAGTAACGTTATTGTGTATTCTACGTAATGACGCAGTTTAACGTTATCACGCAATGACATCACAATGTCATTTAGCAACATTTAGCAACAAATCAACCTGCCTCTAGCAACTTACCCTGAAAAGAAATAATAAAGTAAATAATACAAATAATAAAAAAGTCACTTTCTTGAGTAGCTCAAACTATGCACACAGACTGAATGGGTAATTAGTTATAAATATCTTTGCTATGCATGTGAGAGAAATAGTAATGGCGTCTTTTTTGTAGGCACTAACTCCGCCATGGTTCTTTGAACCAAACTTATGTGAAAATGAATGGCGTTATTGGAGGGTTTTTGTTAAACACAGGCTTAGGAAATCTTATACGTTTTGTTCTATGATATGATCATCATCAGCTAACATCACTTTTTGAAGCATTTATTTCATTTTAAAAAGCACATAAAGCAGATAAATGTTGCTTAATTCATAAAGGACATGTTAACTGACTGATATTATCTCATAGAACAAAACGTGTCAGATCTAAGCTTGTGTTAACCTCAGACTTTATTTTGGGTATTTATCACTATATAGGATCATTTACATCATTTTGTGGAATTAAAATTGGAGCATGTGTACAGATGATTTGTTATGTACAGTTGAAGTCGGAAGTTTACATACACCTTAGCCAAATACATCTAAACTCAGTTTTCACAATTCCTGACATTTACTCCAAGTAAAAATACACTGTCTTAGGTCAGTTAGGATCACTACTTTATTTTAAGAATGTGAAATGTCAGAATATTAGTAGAGAGAATGATTTATTTCAGCTTATATTTCTTTCATCCAGTGGGTCAGAAGTTTACATACACTCAATTAGTATTTGGTAGCATTGCCTTGAAATTGTTTAATTTGGGTCAAACGTTTCGGGTAGCCTTCCACAAGCTTCCCACAATAAGTTGGGTGAATTTTGGCCCATTCCTCCTGACAGAGCTGGTGTAATTGAGTCAGGTTTGTAGGCCTCCTTGCTCACACACACTTTTTCAGTTCTGCCCACACATTTTCTATAGGGTTGAGGTCAGGGTTTTGTGATGGCCCCTCCAATACCTTGACTTTGTTGTCCTTAAGCCATTTTGCCACAAATTTGGAAGTGTGCTTGGGTTCATTGTCCATTTGGAAGACCCATTTGCAACAAAGATTTAACTTCCTGACTGTTGTCTTGAGATGTTGCTTCAATATATCCACATCATTTTTTGCCATCTATTTTGTGAAGTGCACCAGTCCCTCCTGCAGCAAAGCACCCCCACAACATGATGCTGCCACCCCCGTGCTTCACGGTTGGGATGGAGTTATTTGGCTTGCAAGCCTCCCCCTTTTTCCTCCAAACATAACAATGGTCATTATGGCCAAGCAGTTCTCTTTTTGTTTCATCAGACCAGAGGAGATTTCTCCACACGGTATGATCTTTGTCCCCATGTGCAGTTGAAAAACGTAATCTGGCATTTTTATGGTGGTTTTGGAGCAGTGGCTTCTTCATTGATGAGCGGCCTTTCAGGTTATGTCGATATAGGACTCGTTTTGACTGTGGATATAGATTTTTTGTACCTGTTTCCTCCAGCATCTTCACAAGGTCCTTTGCGGTTGTTCTGGGATTGATTTGCACTTTTCACACCAAAGTACGTTCATCTCTAGGAGACAGAACATGTCTCCTTCCTGAGCGGTATGACAGCTGCGTGGTCCCATGGTGTTTATACTTGCGTACTACGGTTTGTAATGATGAACGTGGTAACTTCAGGCATTTGGAAATTGCTCCCAAGGATGAACCAGACTTGTGGAGGTCTACAGTTTTTTTCTGAGGTCTTGACTAATTTATTTTGATTTTTCCATGATGTCAAGCAGAGGCACTGAGTTTGAAGGTAGGCCTTGAAATACATCCACAGATACACCTCCAATTCACTCAAATGATGTCAATTAGCCTATCAGAAGCTTCTAAAGCCATGACATAATTTTCTGGAATTTTCCAAGCTGTTTAAAGGCACAGTCAACTTAGTGTATGTAAACTTCTGACCCACTGGAAGTGTGATACAGTGAATTTTAAGTGAAATAATCTGTCTGTAAACAATTGTTGGAAAAATGACTTGTGTCATGCACAAAGTAGATGTCCTAACCGACTTGCCAAAACTATAGTTTGTTTTAACAAGAAATGTGTGGAGTGGTTGAGAAACGAGTTTTAATGACTCCAATTTAAGTGTATGTAAACTTTCGACTTCAACTATTTCATTTATCACACATTTACAGATACAGAGCCTTTGAGTGGAAAATCTGTCAGACAGTGCACGAACTGCTGCTACAGCATATTTTGGTGCTTTCATGACATCTGGGAACTCGGAAAAATAGGCAGATGAGTTTCAGGTCGGAAAAGTTGGGGCCAGAGTTCCCGAGTTGGAATTCCGAGTTGGTTGACCGGTCAAAAAGATTTTTCTCATTCGGAGCTCGTTTTTTTCCTAGTTCCCAGTTGTCTCGAACACACTGAAGTCGCTCCACACAGGCATGTCTTACATTGCGTCAAAGTATCCTATCAGATATCCTCTCTTTCTAAATTGCCAAAGGATATTTTCATCTCTGTCACATGAAACCACTCACATGTGCAGTGCTCTTTTGACGACGTTATTTTCCCGCTAATTGCATTATGGAACGAACATTCGCGCGTAGCCTACTGCCTGTGGCACATTGCTGGCTGTATAATGTGAATAAATAATAGTTTATCAACATTTTAAGCTAAAAGTTGTGATCTGTTGCATCGGACTCATTGCCTTTAATTGTAGTCTTAGCCTACTATTTGTATGCATTTGAAATCTACCGTCCCACAACTGTCCCAGAGTCAGTTTGGAATAGGCTATTTCTCGACAAGCTGACCAAAATATTAGGTAGCCTAAACTTTTCTACTATAGTAGATGGACATAGGCTAGTAATTTCGCTGTTAATCACTGGTATTGTCGGCTGAGGAAAAGCAGACGTGGACAGTTATTCTAACGGACAGATCGCAATTTATTGGGGCAGAGGAGTGATCCAAAATAGGGTGGGTTGATAAACTTTTTTTTATTGGGCACAGGGGAGGGTAGTGTATTTTTTTATCCCTGGTTTACATTTGCTCTTTTGCAGGTTTACTTAAAAATGTCTTCCATCCAAGCCAAATTTCCTCATGTGGTTAAATGCGCCTCCCCTATATCAAGGTGTATTAGTACTTCCCATATGTACTATGCTTTTTCATGTGCTACATTTTACTGTACCACCAACCTGGTCAAAGAGCATTTTGTATTGTTCTGTATGTAAACCCGAGACATCAATTTAGCATGATATGTTCTGTTTGTTTTTGGTTGCATGAGACATATGGCTACTTAAAACCTCTTACTAAGGATCCAACACTTTTTTTCAATTTTCGCCTAAAATGTAGCTCAGGACCTGAAGCAAGGATATGCATATTCTTGATAGCATTTGAAAGAAAACACCTTGAAGTTTGTGGAAATGTGAAATTAATGTAGGAGAATATACTTGTTGTTACTTACAAATATACTTGTTGTTACTTACAAATATACTTGTTGTTACTTACAACCTCATGCTAATCACATTAGCCTACGTTAGCTCAACCATCCCGCGGGGGTGGGGGCACCGATCTTGTAGAGGTTAACCCTTTAACCTAACTCCTGAAATTAACCCTAGCCTAGACCCCTAGCTCAGCTAACATTAGCCACCTAGGCACCTAGCTAGAATTTGTAACATACCATACGTTTTGCAAATTCGGAGCATTTTGTACGTTTTGCAAACTCTTAACATATTGTACATTTGCAAATTCTTAACATATAATACAAATTGTCATTCGTAACATCAAATCAAAATCAAATTACATTTTTCACATGCGCCAAATACAACAGGTAGACCTTACAGTGAAATGCTTACTTACAAGCCCTTAACCAACAATGCAGTTAAGAAAAATAAGAGTTAAGAAAATATTTACTAAATAAACTAAGGTTTAAAAAGTAACACAATAAGAGAACAATAACGAGGCTATAGGCTACCAATACCAAGTCAATGTGCAGGAGTACAGGTTAATCAAGGTAATTTGTACATGTAGGTAGGGGTAAAGTGACTGCATAGGTAATAAACAGCAAGTAGCAGCAGCATAAAAAATGGAGGGTTAATGCAAATTGTCTGGGTAGCCATTTGATTAGCTGTTCAGAAGTCTTTATGGCTTGGGGTAGAAGCTGTTAAGGAGCCTTTTGGACATAGACTTGGCAGTTGGCACTTCGGTACCACTTGCCCTGCGGTAGCAGAGAGAACAGTCTATGACAATATTTAGGGCCTTCCTCTGACATCGCCTGGTATAGAGGTCCTGGATGACGCACTACAATCTGTAGCACCTTGTGGTCGGATGCCGAGCAGTTGCCATACCAGGTGGTGAAACAACCAGTCAGGATGCTCTCGATGGTGCAGCGGAATAACTTTTTGAGGATCTAAGGACCCATGCCAAATATTTTCTTTCTCCTGAGGGGGAATAGACATTGTCGTGCCCTCTTCACGACTGTCTTGGTGTGGTTGCACCATGATAGATTGTTGGCGATGTGGACACCAAGGAACTTGAAGCTCTCAACCTGCTCCACTACAGCCCTGTCGATGAGAATGGGGGCGTGCTCGGACCTCCTTTTCCTGTAGTCCACAATATCATATCCTACGAAATGGGTGATGGACATCCACAAATGAATACATGTTTTGAATGATTGACAACATGTCCAATGTTAAATCGTTTTAAGCCTAGAAAAGAGACCCTTAAATCCAGACTTGGACCATACACCCGCCACACTGAATGGCAGGCTAGTGATTGCTTTGCAATGCTTGCAGTTAGTCACTGATTCCTTCCAAACAACTCAGTGTTGAATTTGCGATTTCCAACTTGTTGTGTAATGTTTATGTTCAATGGCCGATAGATACATTTTATCTATAATTTCTCTTCATTATTTCTCTTCATATGACAAGGGTTGAAAAAGATTTTCCAGTAGATTGTCAACTTGATTCATGATGATGACTGCTTGCTAGCTAAGATTTTGAAAGTATGATGTATCAGTCCAATCAAAGCTACTGTAGATATAACGTCATTTGACATCATTACCTTCAAACTCAGTGCCTATTTGCTTGACATTATGGGAAAATCGAAAGAAATCAGTCAAGACCTCAGATTTTTTTTTTTGTAGACCTCCACAAGTCTGGTTCATCCTTGGGAGCAATTTCCAAATGTCTGAAGGTACCACGTTCATCTGTACAAACAAGAGGACGCAAGTATAAACACCATAGGACCACGCAGCCATCAAAGCTCTCAGGAAGGAGATGTCTCCTAGAGATGAACATACTTTGGTGCGAAAAGTGCAAATCAATCCCAGAATAACATCAAAGGACCTTGTGAAGATGCTGGAGGAAACAGGTACAAAAGTATCTATATCCACAGTCAAACAAGTCCTATATCGACATAACCTGAAAGGCTGCTCAGCATGGAAGAAGCCACTGCTCCAAAACCACCATAAAAATGCCAGATTACGGTTTGCAACTGCACATGGGGACAAAGATTGTACTTTTTGGAGAAATGTCCCCTGGTCTGATGAAACAAAAATAGAACTGTTTGGCCATAATGACCATCGTTATGTTTGGAGGAAAAAGGGGGAGGCTTGCAAGCCGAAGAACTTCATCCCAACCGTGAAGCACGGGGGTGGCAGCATCATGTTGTGGGGGTGCTTTGCTGCAGGAGGGACTGGTGCACTTCACAAAATAAATGGCAAAAAATGATGTGGATATATTGAAGCAACATCTCAAGACATCAGTCAGGAAGTTAAAGCTTGGTCGCAAATGGATCTTCCAAATAGACAATGACCCCAAGCATACTTCCAACGTTGTGGCAAAATGGCTTAAGGACAACAAAGTCAAGGTATTGGAGTGGCCATCACAAAGCCCTGACATCAATCATATAGAAAATGTGTGGGCAGAACTGAAAAAGTGTGTGCGAGCAAGGATGCATACAAACCTGACTCAATTACACCAGCTCTGTCAGGAGGAATGGGCCAAAATTCACCCAACTTATTGTGGGAAGCTTGTTGAAGGCTACCTGAAATGTTTGTTCCAAGTTAAACAATTTAGAGGCAATGCTACCAAATACGAATTGAATGCCATGTAAACTTCTGACCCACTGGGAATGTGATGAAAGAAATAAAAGCTGAACTATAGCACTATCTCTACTATTATTCTTACATTTCACATTCTTAAAATAAAGTGGTGATCCTAACTGACCTAAGACTGGGACTTTTTACTTGGATTAAATGTCAGGAATTGTGAAAAACTGAGTTTAAATGTATTTGGCTAAAGTGTATGTAAACTTCCAACTTCAACTGTATATGGATGTTACATTTGACTTGGTTGGTTATGTAGGCTTCTTCTAACCCATTGCTTTCTACTACATATAATAACACGATTCAATTATATCTTTACATTAAAAACCAAAGTCTATCAGAATTCCAGTCATTCCAATACATGTTATATCTATTGATCTTTAAGAATAGGACTTGGAAATATGGAAGTATAGATTAGCCAAATTGTTTTACTCGAGCATAACCCCAAAACTAAGGATTTATTAGCCAGCCCTACTCTGTTTGATTCGAGTTGGGAAAAAAATACTGCACTCATGGAATGGCATGCTTTGAGCACGACTGAAAAGTGCTATTTACATGTGAAAAATTAATGCCATATGCTGCATTTTCTATAGGCCTATTGTTAAACCTTTTGTTGGTGACACTTTGATATCTTGATAATATGCAGCTGTTTAAAGGGCAAATCCACAGATGAAACAATAACAAAATGGATTCCCCGCCTCTGTTTTGGTAAAAAGCTCAGGGATGGGCCTGGAGAAATGTAACCACTCTCAGATTAATAGACAGAGCTATGGATGCAAGAACTAACCATCCATGATATCAAATCTATTGGTTTAACCATGTTTTGAGGCAAACAAGCTTATATTTTGGGTTCTAATGGAGTGTGGCTGTTGAACTAAGCTCATGAGGCATTTATAAGTTATATTCTTCAGGAATCAATGGATATATATATAATTTACAAGTCCAAAAATTTATGTAGCAACTACAGATTACCCCTTTATGTCTATTAAATGTGTGCGAGTTTGAACATGTGTCCATTAGGCCTATGGATAAAACATTTTTATTAGCATGAATTATATTGAGCTATAAAAATCCCACTTTTATTCCATAGGCTGGGATCCGCACTGTGCAGCTGTTGCAAGAGCGCATTTTTCACTGACTGTCCACTGGTTTCAAAAGCAATGATTGATAGGCAGCTTAAACTTCTTGAATTCAACCATTATTGGGTTCAAATACACATTTAGATTTGTGAACAGCCATCCACAACAACCACAATCCGTAAAGCGAAAATAGCTAAATGAGAGAGCAGCAGTGCGATTCACAACAATGCGATATGTAGATAACAATAAGTGATATCCGTATCACCGTAGACTACACCACTGCTGTCATCCTGACCTCCAAGCGTTTATTCAAGTTGGATAATCTTTGGATGCCAACAGAAGTCGTACCATTGGAAGACATAGCTTGGACTGTAGCCTAGAAAAGCCTATTCCTGCTCTTTTCCCGCCATCTATCAAACCCATTTGGTGTGTCATCATAGTGGTCTCTGACTCGTGGTCAGACTCGCTCAGGTGGAACAAATTTCTCAGCAAACCTCCTTTCTGAATTTAAAAGTAATCACCAAAGTAATCATCTAGTTTTTCAAAAGTATCTGTAATCGGATTACAATATTTTTGCAGGTAATGTAACGGATTGCAGCTACAGTTTTTTTGTAATCCTTTACATGTAATCCATTACTCCCCAACCTTGGTCATGCCTACACCTGCTCCCCCGCTCCAGGAACGTCTACCGGCCCTGGCAACTATCATTGTGCACACCTGCTCCCCATCATTAAGCACACCTGGACATAATTATTTCCTTGATTACTCTCCCTTTATTTAGACCTCAGTAGCCATCAGTCACTAGGTAGTATTATTTACGTTCTGTACGCTTCTCATGTTTTGTTTATTTGAGTTGATCATTATTAAACTCACCTTCTGCACCTGCTTACTGACTCCCGGTGTATAAGTAACAGAATACTACCGCTTGATACGGAAGCAGAAGATAAAGCCATCTTCCAGATGGTCAACGAAAGGGTCATCTAAGCAACCAACATCACGAACAGCTGGAGCAATTGGGTATGGCTATGGAGGAGGTCCTTCGCATTCTCCACCGCCTTGACAACACCAGAGAAGATCTTCATACCATTATTAGAGGGCCTTCTACAACAGGTCGTCACAGTGAACCAGTCCCCCAGCCTACCTAGCAGTCCGCCCAGGTCAGCCATGCCCGACTGTCCCTTCCGGAGAAGTATGACGGTACTCCATCGAAATATTGTGGTTTCCAAGTCCAGTGCTCCCTCCATTTTGTAAATCAGACGGGAGCCCCCACCCCCGAAAGGTCCAAGGTTGGTGGTTCATGGCTCTATTCAGTGCGGTCTTCGATCATCCTCCAGACGGCAGAGAGTGAGGTGAGTGGCTTCTACAACTCCATTAGGGTGCTCAGACTACTGCGGAGTACGGAGGAGTCACCTTTCGGACTGTGGCGGTCTCCAGCGGATGGAATGAGCCGGCACTCTGCACCCTATTCCGGGGGAGGACTGCGCCAAGAGGTACAAATAGAGTTGGCGTATCGGGATGACAACCTTTCCTTAGACACACTCATCGCAATGGGCATTCGTTTGGATACCCATTTTCGGTGGTGCCGATGTCCACCCTGCCACTCTTCTCCCTCCTTCGACCGTCCTGAACCCATGGAGATGGGGTCCACGCAGCAGAGCGGCATTGCCGGAGTCATTGTGGTCAGGAGAGGCTTCAGCGATGGCCGGTGTGCCCCAACCCGGGATCCATAAGAGCCCTTTGATCATCCATTTCCTGGCAAAGGCATGAGTACTCCGTTGTTTTCCGCCAAACCGTTCCTGGTTTTCATTTCACTGGTTGGCTGTCCCTCGTGGTGTTTCTACCTCTGTTTCTATCTAGAGGATTTCAGTGCCGTGGGGCATTTCATTGACCAGGCCCTCATCTATATGAATATTTCCTTGCACCCACTCACCTCTTTCAGTCCACGCCCTGGACAATCGACCAGTGGGATCCAGCATTATCGCACACGTCACAGCACCACTCATCTTCACCGTGGGATCCATGCACCAGGAGAGCCTTCCATTCCTCATTGTCACTGCACCAGTGCACAAAGTCATCCTCAGCCTCCCATGGCTCCAATGTAATGACCCCACCTTCTCCTGGTCGAGGATGGAATCCCAGATGCTGGAGGACCTGCTTTCCCTTGCCCCGCGGTTCCACGTCAGTTGAGAGTCCTGTGGTTTCCATCCAGCCCGACATCCCAGAGGTTTACCAGAATCTCTGGGTGGTGTTCTCCAAGACCCATCTGGGATTCCAAGACCCAAGCCACCTGTCTCCCTCATCGCGCCTGGGACTATGCCATCGACCAGGTTCTGCGCAGCTGCGTCTTCCCTCTGTTGGTGCTGAGACCGAGGCCATGAAGTACATCCAGGAGGCTCTCCAACAGTGTTTTGTCCACTCATCCACCTCTCCTGCGTTGGTAGGCTTCTTTGAAGGATGGGGATCTCTCTCCCTGTATCGATTACAAAGGTCTCAATTCCATCACCACAGAACTGTTCACTACAAGTACTTGGTGATGCCTTATGGACTATCCAATGCTCCGTCAGTGTTTCAGGCCTTCGTGAACGAGGTGTTCCTGGGTGCAAGGTGATCGTGTATATCAATGACATCCTGGTCTACTCGGCCACCTTGGAGGATCACATCTCTCTCGTCCGAGTAGTCCTGAGATGCCTCCTGGATAACCACCTTTTATGTTAAAGCTGAGAAGTGCCAGTTCCATCAGGTCATTGTCTACTTAAGGTACCGGATCAGCCCACAGGGGTTTTTATTTATTTGTACCTTTATTTAACTAGACAAGTCAGCCAATGACGGCCTAAGAACAGTGGGTTAACTGCTTGTTCAGGGGCAGAACGACAGATTTGTACCTTGTCAGCTCAGGGGTTTGAACTTGCAACCTTCCGGTTACTAGTCCAAATCTCTAACCACTAGGCTACCCTGCCGCCCCATTGAGTATGAATGAAAGGAAGGTTGAAGCAGTTAGGTCATGGCCAGTCCCAACCACCATAAAGGGGCTCCAACGGTTTCTGGGGTTTGCCAGCTTCTACCGACGCTTCATTAAGAACTTTAGCTCCATCGCCTCTCCTCAAGGATAGTCCTCGTAAGTTGGTGTGAAGTCCTGCAGCCGATGAGGCCTTCCGCCTGTTGAGCGGGCATTTCACCTCCGCCCCATTGCCGAAACACAGATCATACGCTGCCCTTCGTGGTGTGGATGGACGCCTCAGAAGTGTGTGTGTGTGGGAGCCTTCCTGTTCCAACGCTAAGGTAACCCACAGAAATTGTATACATGTGCACACATCTCAAAGAAACTGCCTCCTGCAGAGAGGAACTAGGACGTTGACGACCTGGAGCTCCTGGCGGGGAATTTGGCATTAGAGGAGTGGGAAACACTGGCTGGAGGGCACCAAGGAGCCATTCCTCATCCTCACCGACCATCGGAACCTGGAGGACATACAAACGGTGAGTCGGCTGAACCCGAGCCAATCAAGATGGGCCCTTTTCTTCACTAGATTCAACTTCACCCTGTCATATTGCCCAGGTTCTAAGAATATCAAAGCCGATGGCCTGTCTCATCTCCACAATTCGGGAGAGGTTCTGATCCTGAGTGCGCCCATATTTGGGACATAGATGTGGACATCTGCCAGTCTCTGGAGAGGGAACCGCTTCTGCTACCTGCCCTTCAGAGCGCACCTACGTCCCTACGGGGTAAGGGATCGGCTGCTGACCTGGGTACACAACCCTCGCCGCTGGATGCCCAGGTTTCACCCTCACCATTCAATATCTCTCTGCTAAGTATTGGTGCCCCACCTTGGCACGGGAGGTCGCCAGCTATGTCAACTCCTGCTCTGTATGTGCTCAAACCAAATCTCCCCCAGCAGGGAAACTCCTTCTCCTTTCACATGCCTCAGTTGCCTTGGCCCCATCTGTCCATAGACTTCATCACTGATCTCCCCCTTTCTAATGGATTTACCACTATGGTTGTTGTTGACAGATTCTCTATGTTTTGCCATTCTCTATGTCCCTCTCTCTGGTCTACCCACCGCTCTCCAGGTCGCTAAGGTACTATTCCAGCAGGTCTTCCGGTACTATGGCCTTCCAGAGGACATCGTTTCCGACCGTGGTCCCCAAATCACGTTGTGGGTCTGAAAAGCCTTTATGAAGAAGCACGCGGCCACGGTCAGCCTCGCATCCGGGTACCAGCCTCTGTCCAATGGTGCAGGTGGAGAGGATCAACCAGGAGCTGGGGAGGTTCCTTAGGAGTCACTGTCGGGACCGACAGGGGGAGTAGGCTCGGTTCATTCCCTGGGCGAAGTATGCCCAGAACTCACTTTGTCACTCCTCCACCGGGCTGACTCCCTTCCAGGAGCCCTGGCTCCATGGACTCCAAGCCATACCGAGGCCCCTGCAGTAGTCTGCCAATCGAAGGATCAGGTGGACCGCCACCGCAGTGAGGCTCCCGTGTTCCATCCTGGTGATCGCGTCTGGCTCTCCACCAGGAACTTCCCGCTACGCCTCCCCTGCCGGAAGCTGAACCCCCGGTTTTTGTGGCCCTTCAAGGTCCTCCGGAGGGTCAATGAGGTAATTTATTGTCTACAACTCCCCACCAACTACCTCACGCTCTTTTCATGTTTCCCTCAGGCCGGTGGTTCCTGGTCCCCTGGCTGATGCTGTCCCCTGCGACACCCCACCACCTCCCCTGGACATCGAGGGGACGGAGCCGCGTGTCGGGGGGATACTGTCATGCCTACTCCCGCCATTGCCGGTCAACTATCCACCGGCCCTGGCAACCATCATGCACACCTGGACATCATTACTTCCTTGATTACTCTTCCTTTATTTAGTTACTAGGTAGGTACTAGGTAGTAGGGTTTTCTGTTTTATCTGCATTTATCATTAAACTCACCGTCTGCACCTGCTTCCTGACTCCCGGCGTATATGTAACTATAATGGCCTGCTTATATTTTGCCAATCAACAATGGCTTGACTTAATTTTGATATTGCCTTTGAAGGTGTGGATATTATTAAGCTTCAGCTACTGCAAGCCTATGATATGAAGGCAGTGTGCACTGGTGCTCCAATTGATTCTGCCAGTTGAATTTAAGGTCAAGAATGTTTCAGGCCAACCAGAGTTACTCCTATACTATAATGCTAGTCTTTAAATCAAATATTTGGATCAAATGTACAAATTAGCCTCCTGTATAGGACGCAGTAGCCATCTGACAAAGAAATGCATAGCGGTGTCGTAGCATGCTACCGACATCTCTCAGGCCTTTCCAGAGTTCCAGGGTTCAAGTCCAGGCTCTGGCTGGGCCACTCACGGACATTCAGAGACTTGTTCTGAAGCCACTCCTGCTTTGTCTTGGCTGTGTGCTTAGGATCGTTGTCCTGTTGGAAGGTGAACCGTCCCAGTCTGAGGTCCTGAGCGCTTTTGAGCATGTTTTCATCAAGGTTCTCTCTCTGAACTTTGCTCCGTTCATATTTCCCTCGATCCTGAGCTCTATGGACAATTCCTTTGACCTCATGGCTTAGTGTTTGCTCTGACGCACTGTCAACTGTGGGATCTTATATAGACAGGTGTGCCTTTCCAAATCATGCCCAATCAATTGAATTTACTACAGGTGGACTCCAATCAAGTTGTAGAAACATCTCAAGGATGATTGATGGAAACAGGATGCACCTGAGCTCAATTTCAAGTCTCGTAGCAAAGGGTCTGAATACTTACGTAAATAAGGTATATGTTTTTCATTTTTAATACATTAGCAAAAAATCTAAACCTGTTTTCGCTCTATCAATATGGGGTATTGTACAGTGCCTTGCGAAAGTATTCGGCCCCCTTGAACTTTGCGACCTTTTGCCACATTTCAGGCTTCAAACATAAACATATTTTTTGGTGAAGAATCAACAAGTGGGACACAATCATGAAGTGGAAAGACATTTATTGGATATTTCAAACTTTTTTTAACAAATCAAAAACGGAAAAATTGGGCGTGCAATATTATTCAGCCCCCTTAAGTTAATACTTTGTAGCGCCACCTTTTGCTGCGATTACAGCTGTAAGTCGCTTGGGGTATGTCTCTATCAGTTTTGCACATCGAGAGACTGACCTTTTTTCCCATTCCTCCTTGCAAAACAGCTCGAGCTCAGTGAGGTTGGATGGAGAGCATTTGTGAACAGCAGTTTTCAGTTCTTTCCACAGATTCTCGATTGGATTCAGGTCTGGACTTTGACTTGGCCATTCTAACACCTGGATATGTTTATTTTTGAACCATTCCATTGTAGATTTTGCTTTGTTTTGGATCATTGTCTTGTTGGAAGACAAATCTCCGTCCCAGTCTCAGGTCTTTTGCAGACTCCATCAGGTTTTCTTCCAGAATGGTCCTGTATTTGGCTCCATCCATCTTCCCATCAATTTTAACCATCTTCCCTGTCCCTGCTGAAGAAAAGCAGGCCCAAACCATGATGCTGCCACCACCATGTTTGACAGTGGGGATGGTGTGTTCAGGGTGATGAGCTGTGTTGCTTTTACGCCAAACATAATGTTTTGCATTGTTGCCAAAAAGTTCAATTTTGGTTTCATCTGACCAGAGTACCTTCTTCCACATGTTTGTGGCTTGTGGCAAACTTTAAACGACACTTTTTATGGATATCTTTAAGAAATGGCTTTCTTCTTGCCACTCTTCCATAAAGGCCAGATTTGTGCAATATACGACTGATTGTTGTCCTATGGACAGAGTCTCCCACCTCAGCTGTAGATCTCTGCAGTTCATCCAGAGTGATCATGGGCCTCTTGGCTGCATCACTGATCAGTCTTCTCCTTGTATGAGCTGAAAGTTTAGAGGGACGGCCAGGTCTTGGTAGATTTGCAGTGGTCTGATACTCCTTCCATTTCAATATTATCGCTTGCACAGTGCTCCTTGGGATGTTAAAAGCTTGGGAAATCTTTTTGTATCCAAATCCGGCTTTAAACTTCTTCACAACAGTATCTCGGACCTGCCTGGTGTGTTCCTTGTTCTTCATAATGCTCTCTGCGCTTTTAACGGACCTCTGAGACTATCACAGTGCAGGTGCATTTTTACGGAGACTTGATTACACACAGGTGGATTGTATTTATCATCATTAGTCATTTAGGTCAACTTTGGATCATTCAGAGATCCTCACTGAACTTCTGGAGAGAGTTTGCTGCACTGAAAGTAAAGGGGCTGAATAATTTTGCACGCCCAATTTTTCAGTTTTTGATTTGTTAAAAAAGTTTGAAATATCCAATAAATGTCGTTCCACTTCATGATGTGTCCCACTTGTTGTTGATTCTTCACAATTTTTTATTTATTTAACAGTTTTATATCTTTATGTTTGAAGCCTGAAATGTGGCAAAAGGTTGCAAAGTTCAAGGGGGCCGAATACTTTCGCAAGGCACTGTATGTAGATTGAGGACATGTTTTTATTTAATCCATTTTATAATAAGGCTGTTTATTTTTTCATTTCACCTTTATTTAACCAGTTCTCATTTACAATTGACCTGGCCAAGATAAAGCAAAGCAGTTCCATACATACAACAACACAGAGTTACACATGGAGTAAAACAAACATACAGTCAATAATACAGTAGAAAAATAAGTCTATATATGATGTGAGCAAATGAGGTGAGATAAGGGAGGTAAAGGCAAAAAAAGGGCCATGGTGAAGGAGTAAATACAATATAACAAGAAAAACACTAGAATGGTAGATTTGCAGTGGAAGAATGTGCAAAGTAGAAATAAAAATAATGGGGTGCAAAGGAGCAAAATAAATAAATACAGTAGGGAAAGAGGTTATTTGGGTGAAATTATAGATGGGCTATGTACAGGTGCAGTAATCTGGTGCTTAAAGATAGTGAGGGAGATAAGTGTTTCCAGTTTCAGAGATTTTTGTAGTTCGTTCCAGTCATTGGCAGCAGAGAACTGGAAGGAGAGGCGGCCAAAGGAAGAATTGGTTTTGGGGGTGACTAGAGAGATATACCTGCTGGAGCGCATGCTACAGGTGGGTGCTGCTATGGTGACCAGCTAGTTGAGATAAGGGGGGACTTTACCTAGCAGGGTCTTGTAGATGACCTGGAGCCAGTGGGTTTGGCGACGGGTATGAAGCGAGGGCCAGCCAACAAGAGCGTACAGGTCGCAGTGGTGGGTAGTATATTAGGCTTTGGTGACAAAACAGATGGCACTGTGATAGACTGCATCCAATTTGTTGAGTAGGGTATTGGAGGCTATTTTGTAAATGACGTCGCCCGAGTTGGGGATAGGTAGGATGGTCAGTTTTACGAGGGTATGTTTGGCAGCATGAGTGAAGGATACTTTGTTGCGAAATAGGAAGCCAATTCTAGATTTAACTTAGGATTGGAGATCTTTGACGTGAGTCTGGAAGGAGAGTTTACAGTGTAACCAGACACCCAGCTATTTGTAGTTGTCCACATATTCCAAGTCAGAACCGTCCAGAGTAGTGATGCTGGACGGGCGGGCAGGTGCAGGCAGCGATCGGTTGAAGAGCATGCATTTAGTTTTACTTGTATTTAAGAGCAGCACTCTCCACGGAAGGAGAGTTGTATGGCATTGAAGCTCATCTGGAGGGTTGTTAACACAGTGTCCAAAGAAGGGCCAGAAGTATACAGAATGTTGCCGTCTGCGTAGAGGTGTATCAGAGATTCACCAGTAGCAAGAGCGACATCATTGACGTATACAGAGAAGAGAGTCGGCCCAATAATTGAACCCTGTGGCACCCCCATAGAGACTGCCAGAGGCCCGGACAACAGGCCCTCCGATTTGACACACTGAACTCTATCAGAGAAGTAAGTTGATGAAACAGGCGCGGCAATCATTTGAGAAACCAAGGCTATCGAGTCTGCCGATGAGGATGTGGTGAATGACAGAGTTGAAAGCCTTGGCCAGGTCAATGTATATGGCTGCACAGTATTGTTTATTATCGATGGCGGTTAAGATGTCGTTTAGGACTTTGTGCGTGGCTGAGGTGCACCCATGACCAGCTCTGAAACCAGATTGCATAGCGGAGAAGGTGCGGTGGGATTTGAAATGGTCTGTAATTAGTTTGTTGACTTGGCTTTCGAAGACCTTAGAAAGGCAGGGTAGGATAGATATAGGTCTGTAGCAGTTTGGGTCTAGAGTGTCCCCCCCTTTGAAGAGGGGGATGACCGCAGCTGCTTTCCAATCTTTGGGAATCTCAGACGACAGAAAGAGATGTTGAACAGGCTAGTAATAGGCATTGCAACAATTTCGGCAGATAATTTTTAGAAAGAAAGGGTCCAGATTGTCTAGCCCGGCTGATTTGTAGAGGTCCAGATTTTGCAGCTCTTTCAGGACATCAGCTGACTGGATATGGGAGAAGGAGAAATGGGGAAGGCTTGGGCGAGTTGCTGTGGGGGTTACAGTGCAGTTGACCCGGGTAGGGGTAGCCAGGTGGAAAGCATGGCCAGCCATAGAATAATGCTTATTGAAATGTTCAATTATAGTGGATTTATCGGTGGTGACAGAGTTTCCTATCCTCAGTGCAGTGGGCAGTTGGGAGAAGGTGTTCTTATTCTCCATGAACTTTACAGTGTCCCCGAACTTTCTTGAGTTTGTGTTGCAGGAAGCAAATTTCTGCTTGAAAAAGCTAGCCTTGGCTTTTCTAACTGCCTGTGTATATTGGTTTCTAACTTCCTTGAAAAGTTGCATATCACGGGGGATGTTCGATGCTAATGCAGAACGCCATAGGATGTTTTTGTGTTGGTTAAGGCCAGTCTGGAGACAACCAAGGGCTATATCTGTTCCTGGTTCTACATTTCTTGAATGGGGCATGCTTATTTAAGATGGTGAGGAAGGCATTCTAAAAAAAATAACCAGACATCCTCTACTGACGGGATGAGGTCAATATCCTTCCAGGATACCCAGGCCAGATTGATTAGACAGGCCTGCTCGCTGAAGTGTTTCAGGGAGCGTTTGACAGTGATGAGCGGAGGTCGCTTGACCGCTGACCCATTACAGATGCAGGCAATGAGGCAGTGATCGCTGAGATCTTGGTTGAAAACAGCAGAGGTGTATTTAGAGGGCAAGTTGGTCTATGAGGGTGCCCATGTTAACGGCTTTGGGGTGGTACCTGGTAGGTTCATTGATAATTTGTGTGAGATTGAGGGCATCAAGCTTAGATTGTAGGATGGCTGGGGTGTTAAGCATGTTCCAGTTTAGGTCACCTAGCAGCACGAGCTCTGAAGATAGATGGGGGGCAATCAGTTCACATATGGTGTCCAGAGCACAGCTGGGGGCAGAGGGTGGTCTATAGCAGGCGGCAACAGTGAGAGACTTGTTTTTAGAGAGTTGGATTTTTAAACGTAGAAGTTCAAATTGTTTGGGTACAGACCTGGATAGTAGGACAGAACTCTGCAGGCTATCTCTGCAGTAGATTGCAACATCGCCCCCTTTGGCCGTTCTGTCTTGTCTGAAAATGTTGTAGTTAGGGATGGAGATTTCAGAGTTTTTGGTGGTCTTCCTAAGCCAGGATTCAGACACGGCTAGAACATCCGGGTTGGCAGAGTGTGCTAAAGCAGTGAATAAAACCAACTTAGGGAAGAGGCTACTAATGTTAACATGCATGAAACCAAGGCTATAATAAGGCTGTAATGTAACAAAATGTGGAAAAAGTGAAGGGGTCTGAATACTTTCCGAATGCACTGTAAATGTGGAATATTTGGCCAATATCCTTCATTTATTGATGGAGCTGACTACACCAACTCGGATCTGAATGGATATGGATGATTGGAAAATTAAAATCTTCCAGGTCATGTTGTCCAGTGCCAACTTTTCATGAAGGAAACCCTGAAATGCACAGATTTTTTAATATTCGCATGAAAATCTGTAGCCAATTGGATGGAAACCTAGCTATACACATCCTAAAGACTCTGGCAAGTGCGTTAGTCCAGTGTCTCTGTGATTATATATATACAGTGCCTTGCGAAAGTATTCGGCCCCCTTGAACTTTGCGACCTTTTGCCACATTTCAGGCTTCAAACATAAAGATATAAAACTGTATTTTTTTGTGAAGAATCAACAACAAGTGGGACACAATCATGAAGTGGAACGACATTTATTGGATATTTCAAACTTTTTTAACAAATCAAAAACTGAAAAATTGGGCGTGCAAAATTATTCAGCCCCTTTACTTTCAGTGCAGCAAACTCTCTCCAGAAGTTCAGTGAGGATCTCTGAATGATCCAAAGTTGACCTAAATGACTAATGATGATAAATACAATCCACCTGTGTGTAATCAAGTCTCCGTAAAAATGCACCTGCACTGTGATAGTCTCAGAGGTCCGTTAAAAGCGCAGAGAGCATCATGAAGAACAAGGAACACACCAGGCAGGTCCGAGATACTGTTGTGAAGAAGTTTAAAGACGGATTTGGATACAAAAAGATTTCCCAAGCTTTTAACATCCCAAGGAGCACTGTGCAAGTGATAATATTGAAATGGAAGGAGTATCAGACCACTGCAAATCTACCAAGACCTGGCCGTCCCTCTAAACTTTCAGCTCATACAAGGAGAAGACTGATCAGTGATGCAGCCAAGAGGCCCATGATCACTCTGGATGAACTGCAGAGATCTACAGCTGAGGTGGGAGACTCTGTCCATAGGACAACAATCAGTCGTATATTGCACAAATCTGGCCTTTATGGAAGAGTGGCAAGAAGAAAGCCATTTCTTAAAGATATCCATAAAAAGTGTCATTTAAAGTTTGCCACAAGCCACCTGGGAGACACACCAAACATGTGGAAGAAGGTGCTCTGGTCAGATGAAACCAAAATTGAACTTTTTGGCAAAAATGCAAAACGTTATGTTTGGCGTAAAAGCAACACAGCTCATCACCCTGAACACACCATCGTGGTGGCAGCATCATGGTTTGGGCCTGCTTTTCTTCAGCAGGGACAGGGAAGATGGTTAAAATTGATGGGAAGATGGTTGGAGCCAAATACAGGACCATTCTGGAAGAAAACCTGATGGAGTCTGCAAAAGACCTGAGACTGGGACGGAGATTTGTCTTCCAACAAGACAATGATCCAAAACATAAAGCAAATTCTACAATGGAATGGTTCAAAAATAAACATATCCAGGTGTTAGAATGGCTAAGTCAAAGTCCAGACCTGAATCCAATCGAGAATCTGTGGAAAGAACTGAAAACTGCTGTTCACAAATGCTCTCCATCCAACCTCACTGAGCTCGAGCTGTTTTGCAAGGAGGAATGGGAAAAAATTTCAGTCTCTCGATGTGCAAAACTGATAGAGACATACCCCAAGCGACTTACAGCTGTAATTGCAGCAAAGGGTGGCACTAAAGTATTAACTTAAGGGGGCTGAATAATTTTGCACGCCCAATTTTTCAGTTTTTGATTTGTTAAAAAAGTTTGAAATATCCAATAAATGTCGTTCCACTTCATGATTGTGTCCCACTTGTTGTTGATTCTTCACAAAAAAATACAGTTTTATATCTTTATGTTTGAAGCCTGAAATGTGGCAAAAGGTCGCAATGTTCAAGGGGACCGAATACTTTCGCAAGGCACTGTATATATATATATGTATAGATATACCGTTGAAGTCAGAAGTTTACATACACTTTAGCCAAATATATTTAAACTCAGCTCTTCACAATTCCTGACATTTAATCCTAGTAAAAATTCACTGTTTTAGGTCAGTTAGGATCACCACTTTATTTTAAGAATGTGAAATGTCAGAATAATAGTAGAGAGAATTATTTATTTCAGCTTTATTTCTTTCATCACATTCCCAGTGGGTCAGAAGTTTACATACACTCAATTAGTATTTTGTAGCATTGCCTTTAAATTGTTTATCTTGTGTCAAACGTTTCGGGTAGCCTTCCACAAGCATCCCACAATAAATTGGGTGAATTTTGGCCCATTCCTCCTGACAGAGCTGGTGTAACCGAGTCAGGTTTGTAGGCCTCCTTGCTCACACACGCTTTTTCAGTTCTGCCCACAAATTTCTATAGGATTGAGGTCAGGGCTTTGTGCCGGCCACTCCAATACCTTGACTTTGTTGTCCTTAAGCAATTTTGCCACAACTTTGGAACTACTCAGGACTACCTGGCATGATGACTCCTTGCTGTCCCCAGTCCACCTGGCTGTGCTGCTGCTCCAGTTTCAACTGTTCTGCCTGTGATTATTATTTTTTGACCATGCTGTTAATTTATGAACATTTGAACATCTTGGCTATGTTCTGTTATAATTCCACCTGGCACAGCCAGAAGAGGACTGGCCACCCTTCATAGCCTGGTTCCTCTCTAGGTTTCTTCCTAGGTTTTGGCCTTTCTAGGGAGTTTTTCCTAGCCACCGTGCGTCTACACCTGCACTGCTTGCTGTTTGGGATTTTAGGCTGGGTTTCTGTACAGCACTTTGAGATATCAGCTGATGTACGAAGGGCTATATAAATGCATTTGATTTGATTTGATGCTTGGGGTCATTGTCCATTTGGAAGAGCCATTTGCGACCAAGCTTTAGCCTTTCTAGGCTAACATTCCGATGAAAAGGCAGTGCGCGAAATTCAAAAATATTTTTGGGAAATATGTAACTTTCACACATTAACAAGTCCAATACAGCAAATGAAAGATAAACATCTTGTTAATCTACCCATCGTGTCCGATTTCAAAAATGCTTTACAGCGAAAGCACAACATATGATTAGGTTAGGTCATAGCCAAGTCAAAAAAACACACAGCCATTTTTCCAGCCAAATATAGGAGTCACAAAAAGCTGAAATATAGATCAAATGTATCACTAACCTTTGATGATCTTTATCAGATGACACTCATAGGACATCATGTTACACAATACATATATGTTTTGTTCGATAATGTGCATATTTATATCCAAAAATCTCAGTTTACATTGGTGCGTTACGTGCAGTAATGTTTTGATTCCAAAACACCCGGTGATTTTGCAGAAATACTCATAATAAACATTAATAAAAGATACAAGTGTTATTCACAGAATTAAAGATAGACTTCTCCTTAATGCAACCACTGTGTCAGATTTCAAAAAAACTTTACAGAAAAAGCATAATCTGAGAACGGCGCTCAGAACCCAAAACAGCCATAGAAATATCCGCCATTTTGGAGTCAACAGATGTTAGAAAAAACACTAATATTAACTTACCTTTGATGATCTTCATCTGAAGGCACTCCCAGGAATCCCAGTTCGACAATAAATTACTAATTTGTTCCATAAAGTCCATAATTTAGCCACTTGTTGTTAGCGTGTTCAGCCCAGTAATCCATCTTCATGAGGCGCGAGCACTTTGTCCAGACAAAAACTCGAAAAGTTCCGTTACATGTCATAGAAACAAGCCAAACGATGTTTGGAATCAATCTTTAGGATGATTGTAACATAAATCTTAAATAAGGTTCCAACCGGAGAATTTCATTGTCTGAAGAAAAGCACTGGAACGAGAGCAAACTCTGTCGGGAGCGCGCGTTACAAGCCTGAGACACCCTGCCAGACCACTGACTCAAAGAGCTGTCATGAGCTCCTCCTTTATAGTAGAATCCTCAAACCAGTTTCTAAAGACGGTTGACAGTGAAAGCCCTAGGAAGTGCAACTTCATCCATAGCTCACTGTGAATTCAATAGGGACTGGGTTGAAAATTGACCAACCTCAGATTTCTCACTTCCTGTTTGGATTTCTTCTCAGGTTTTTACCTGCCATATGAGTTCTGTTATACTCACAGACATCATTCAAACAGTTTTAGAAACTTCAGAGTGTTTTCTATCCGATACTATTAATAATACACATATATTAGCATCTGGGACAGAGTAGGAGGCAGTTCACTCTGGGCACGCTATTCATCCAAAAGTGAAATGCTGCCCCCTATCCCAAAAAGTTTAACTTCCTGACTGATGTCTTGAGATGTTGCTTCAATATATCTACATAATTTTCCTGCCTCATGATGCCATCCATTTTGTGAAGTGCACCAGTCCCTCGTGCAGCAAAGCACCCCCACAACATGATGCTGCCACCCCATGCTTCACAGTTGGGATGGTGTTCTTCGGCTTGCAAGCCTCCCCCTTTTTCCTCCAAACATAACGATGGTCATTATGGCCAAACAGTTCTATTTTTGTTTCATCAGACTAGAAGATATTTCTCCAAAAAGTACGATCTTTGTCCACATGTGCAGTTGCAAACCATAGTCTAGCCTTTTTATTGTGGTTTTGGAGCAGTGGCTACTTCCTTGCTGAGTGGCCTTTCAGGTTATGTCGATATAGGACTCGTTTTACTGTGGATATAGATACTTTTGTACCTGTTTCCTCCAGCATCTTCACAAGGTCCTTTGCTGTTGTTCTGGGATTGATTTGCACTTTTCACACCAAAGTACGTTCATCTCTAGGAGACAGAACGTGTCTTCTTCCTGAGCGGTATGATGGCTTCGTGGTCCCATGGTGTTTATACTTGCGTACTATTGTTTGTACAGGTGAACGTGGTACCTTCAGGCATTTGGAAATTGCTCCCAAGGATGAACCAAACTTGTGGAGGTCTACAAGGATCTTCCTGAGGTCTTGGCTGATTTCTTTTGATTTTCCCATGATGTCAAGCAAAGAGGCACTGAGCTTGAAGGTAGGCCTTGAAATACACCTCCAATTGACTCAAATGATGTCAATTAGCCTATCAGAAGCTTCTAAAGCCATGACATCATTTTCTGAAATCTTCCAAGCTGTTTAAAGCACAGTCAACTTAGTGTATGTAAACTTCTGACACACTGGAATTATGATACAGTGAATTATAAGTGAAATAATCTGTCTGTAAACAATTGTTGGAAAAATGACTTGTGTCATGCACAAAGTAGATGTCCTAACCGACTTTCCAAAACTATAGTTTGTTAACAAGAAATTTGTGGAGTGGTTGAAAATGAGTTTTAATGACTCCAACCTAAGTGTAGGTAAACTTTCGACTTCAACTGTATATATCCATTGATTCTTGAAGAATATAACTTATAAATGCCTCATGAGCTTAGTTCAACTGTCACACTCCATGAGAACCCAAAATATAAGCTTGTTTTTCTCCAATGTTTGTAAACATTATAAATGTAAACAAACACTGTATAGCCTCATAACATAGTTAAAACAATAATTGTTATATCATCGATGGCCAGTCCTTGCATCCATAGCTCTGTCTATTAATCTGAGAGTGGTTACATTTCTCCAGGCACCTCCCTCAGCTTTTTACTAAAACAGAGGTGGGGCGTCCATTTTGTTATTGTTTCATCTGTGGATTTGCCCTTTAAACAGCTGCATATTATTAAGATATCAAAGCTTCTACCAACAAAAAGTTAAACAATATGCCTATAGCAAATGCAGCATATGGAATTCATTTTTCACATGTAAAAAGGACTTTTCACTCGTGCTCAAAGCATACCATTCAATGAGCGCAGCATTTTTCCCCCAATTCAAATCCTCCATGACAACAAAATCATAAACAACAGAGTAAGGCTGGCTAATAGTTTCGGGGATATGCTCAGGTAAATCAATTTGGCTAATCTATACTTCCATATTTCCAAGTCCTTTTTTTGAAGACCAAGGTGTAACATTTATTGGAATGACTGGAATTCTGATAGACTTTGGTTTTTAATGTAAAGATATAATTGAATTGTATTATTATATGTAGTAGAAAGCGATGGGTTAGATGTAACATCCATATATGGCCACCTATGTAAACTTTAACATTGATTTATCCTGCAATAGATGTGGTTCAATTGGTAACATACAGGGGAAAGTAATCTAAAGGTAATTGAATGTAATCAGATTACGTTGCTGAGTTTGGGGATTCCAAAAGTTATGTTACTGATAACAATTGTGGACAGGTAACTAGTAACTGTAATGGATTACATTTAGAAAGTAACCCACCCATCCCTGCTGACATTAATGCAATTGAAAATTAAATCAAACATCTCATAAAAGCCCTGGCATTAAGCAATTTTTTTGCATGGAATAATCGAAATGTGTAGTTCTGACTATAATTTTCAAGAGGTGATGATTGTATGCCACATTCACATTCTAGTCGGAACTAGGAAACTCAGAAACGTCCGACTTGCAGATCCGTTGAATGTGGCACGTGTATGACTACAACCAGTTAGCAAGTCGGAAATGTCCTTGTTCCCGACTAGCACATGAACGAGGCATCACAACCAAATAGTTAACTTTTATTTAAAAATGCCTTGTAAACAGCACGCAGTTGTCAATAGTTTAAGCGGAGCTGAGGGTCTCCTTGCCCCCCAGCAGGCAAAACAAACACTCTGCACCTTATTATGATGTTTATTGATAGTGACATAGAGATCCTATTAAATTACTGGAGGGGCTGTGTCATAAACCCTCAAAGTTCCATAATGGGGCCAAAATGGAAGCCATCTTGGTCAGGGAGAAATCCAAAACCAGTTTAATTGGAATGAATGGCAGTAGAGGCATAGGTGATACATTTCCTGCTTTTAGTTATGCAGGAAAATAAACGTGCAATGTCAGAAATTGTGTAATGGAATAATAGACACCTTAAAATATTGTCAGATAATTATAAATACAGTTTATACGGGTTTTATACAAATGTTCTGTATAAATAGCCTCTAAAAGATATGTAAACAGACCATAAATGTCCTATCATCAAATGATTTCATCCAGTGTATGGCTGTGGATTGACAGCATTGTTTGAATGGATATTGCGATCAATTCTTCACATTAATTATTTTACACGTTAGCTGTGTTTGAATACTCATACTAACTGCATTAACCATACTATTTGTGACGTAAATTGAGTATGTAGCATGCTTATTGGTCAGAGTATGGATATAGTTATTATGGCAAAAGTTCGCAGATGTCGTACTAAATTCACCAAAATACGAAGTATACAAGCAGTGAACACTATTTCCGTACTTTTAGGGCCCATAATGCAATTCATCAGAAAATGGGCGTGGCTCCATAACGTTTTCAGATTTGAAGAAAATGGCAGAAAATATGCAGAGTCCAAAGAGAGCAGATACAAATTCATTGCTTTAACTAAATATGACAAATGTTAAGAAAATGTTGAGCAATGTAATTAAGTAATGACTTTTCCAATAAGTTACGTTACACATTATGTTGGCTGACAATGTGTTAGCTACGCTATCCTTACAAACCGCATAGCATATCATTACAGCAGTATGTACCGGTATGTTAGCTAGCTACCTAATGTTAGTTGGCTAATAATACATCGAACTTGCCAGGCAGTATATTAACCATATGTTATTTAACTAACTACCCAACATTTATTGACTTGATTATTCACGTCATTCTTAGCTAAGTAGTGTAGTCGTTGTGCATTCTCAATGGATATTGTTAATTCCTGCTATCTACTCCGATTTCAGAGTGTGCCAGAGTGCAGAATAACTGATGAATTTACGAACGCTCAACGGCCGGTGCCAGTAAACATCGGCAAAAAAGCAGTGGCACAAAAAGCATCATTAAATTGTTGCCAGCAGCACAGTTACGGTCACAAACGCTCTGGATAACATGAAGACAGCCTAACCAACTCTGCTAGAGCGAGTAAAATGATCAGAGTGATGTGTTCTCTCATTTGTGTCTGGGAGTAGCTAGCAAGCTAGCCAACGTTAGCCAGTTATCTTGGGTGCTTGACTGCCGTTGTGAAGTCAGAACGCTCGGATCCACCCTACACTTTGGCCAGAGCTTCCAATGTGTGTTCTGGACACTATGAGCGCGAAGCACAACGGACAATCTGACAACGATCTGGATTTATGAACACACTCTGGCATTCCAGATTGAATTTACAAACACACCTGAAATCATAAATTGTCTAGCCAGTCAATGGTTATGCTAACAAGCTAGCAAGAGGCTGCATGACAACAGCATCAACTTACAGTAGACAGGCGAAGCGCTAGTACGCTCAACTGAAAGGTTACCGTTTGTTTACAGTATACTAAAATGAACTAATAGTATGTAGTATATACTCATTAAGTATGTAGTATACAGTATGTTAGTATGGGTATTCGAACACAGATAATATGTTATCACAGCACTGGCAAATCATGGTTGACCAAGATTGCTGACCTTTGGACCATAATAAGAAGGTTCAGGATCATTCTAGTAGTCGAATTGCTAATTCTATGGATAACGACCTATATACCCCTTTCTGTGTTTGCAAACATTGCCACACAAGGGCGTTGTGCGCAAGTTGGTTGCAGAACAAGGGGCAGTTCTTATAGTACGGCAGCAAAACAAATAAACAATATTTACATGTTGCTTATGAGTTCATTTCACACTACTTTTGGATTATAATTGGATTTTAAGGCTCGTATGAAAGTCCTGCTCAACATAATGCTTGTGTCATCATTGCAAATCAACTGCATTAAACTTTAAAAAACACTTCCCCTTCAACCAGTAAAATGGCTCTTTGGCTAGCTTTTGCTACAGCCCATATCAATGAGCTTCAAGCTAACAGCTGTTGCATCCAAAATAGTTATTTAGCAAAAATCACAACTAAATATAATCTTATCTCAAGCAATAATCAAAACATCATTGTAAGTGTATGTTCAAGCAATAATCAAAACATCATTGTAAGTGTATGTTCAAGCAATAATCAAAACATCATTGTAAGTGTATGTTCAAGCAATAATCAAAACATCATTGTAAGTGTATGTTCAAGCAATAATCAAAACATCATTGTAAGCGTATGTTCAAGCAATAATCAAAACATCATTGTAAGCGTATGAGAACCCCAAAAAGTTATTTTGTTTAGAAGTAATAAAAAATTAAATCTAGGCTATGTTGAATGGGCGCAGATGGCGATGGCTTTTTACTGCTGCCAATAGTCACGCGCATAGGTGTTTGGCGTCAGTGTGTTGTGTACTGGAAAAGGGTCTATTAGGTAGAAGGTCGCAGCCCCGGTCTAGTGTGAGCTCAACAAGAAGAACAAACATTAAATTTTCGACTCAGACGCTGATACACAAAAGACCCAACCATGGCCTCTGGGGTGACAGTGACTGATGAAGTTATTACAGTCTTCAATGTGATGAAGGTCCGTAAGGCCCAGGCGAACGAGGATGAGAAGAAGAAGAGGAAGAAGGCAGTGCTGTTCTGTCTGAGCGAGGACAAGAATAACATTATCCTTGAAGCAGGTAAAGAGATTCTGACCGGTGATGTGGGTACCACCATCGCAGACCCTTTCCTGCACTTTGTCAAGATGCTGCCTGCCGACGACTGTCGCTACGCCGTCTTTGACGCAACCTATGAGACCAAGGAGACCAAGAAGGATGACCTTGTCTTCATCTTCTGGGCCCCAGAAGGTGCTCCACTGTAGAGCAAAATGATCTATGCCAGCTCAAAGGATGCCATTAAGAAGAAATTCACAGGTTTCGAGCATGAATGGCAAGTTAACGGTTTGGAGGACATCAAAGATCGGTGCACCTTAGCAGATAAGCTTGGAGGCTCATCAGTGGTCACCCTTGAAGGTGGGCCTGTATAAATCCACTCTCTGTCAACTGAGGCCTACAGGGAAAGAAAAAAACAGAATTTAAGTCCCGGGGGTATGGCTGTTCATTCAAGAATGAGAAGGAATTGGGTGAGGGGGGTTTAGAGTACAAATAAGATGGGGTGGAGGGTATTGTAACGGCTTTCCTCTTCCTCTTCTGATGATGATGATTGCAGATGCATAGCTACGTGGTGATTTATTTTTAATGGACTTATTGAACATTGAGTTTAGGAAACAGCAGCAGGAGCGCGGGCAATCAGGGAAATTGAGTGAATCATCATTAGTCTTTCATTAGGGTATCATGCCATGAAAGTAACGTTTGTTTTCTGCACACATTTCCCCTCACACCCTCACCATTTAGTCCTGTCAGGTACCAAGGAATTTCATATGATTGAATAATGGTTATGAAACTTCAATAAACAGTAAATGTAAAAATGTATAAAAAAAACATCAGGAAAATGTTTGCCTTTTTAGGTTTGCAGAGGCAATAAAGTAGATTTACACAACAATGTCTTAAACAGTACCCATTTTGCGGAAAAATACTTGGTCCTCATGCTAGCGAGGTCACTTTGAGATTGACAACACTTTTAGAAGTGAGCTCAGGCCAAGAAAGCGTAATAAAAGTTACCCCACCACCACAGACACATACAGTACACCCAGCATAACAAACACACACATCAATCTGATATCACAATAGAAACAATCCAACACTGACATATCACAGATCAGTTGACACATTTATATGCATATACATTTAAGTATACAATGATCCTGTCACTGGAAGCTGTACTATAAACAGTCGTCTACTATGTCTATTTGTCTTTCTTTTTTGTTTGTGAGAATGACAGTGGGCAGTAATCAGGCCTATTACAGCAGAAGAGTAAATGTTTGGCTGCGGTTTCAGTGATGATCACAACCAGTTGTGAGTGGAGTTTACAGAACAGGCCCTGATTAGAGGATCACAGTGGATGGAACTGGATTGTCATTTTGATTAGAGGACTGGTGTCAATCTAACTATGTGGGAATATCTCAATGCAATAGGTACAGTTTGACCCGTGACCAATTCATCTCCCAAATCCTTTGAACGTCTGCTTTTTTTGTAACCAAATTTCCCACCCAAGACATTATTACGAAAAAAGAAGGCTTGTCATTCTGGAATGGATTCAGTACTTATATATTGTTTTAGTGCATTGGGAAAGAAGCGTCTCTGTCAACAATCTAAGAGAAACCATATGTGGGTGTTTCTCACACAAGCCTTTAGGGGCAATTTCTAACACAGAGCCTTCCAACATTCCCCCCACAACAATAACGTTTTCCAAACCATTCTTACCTGCTCTCCGAAGATGTCCAAGATTTTGACCACCATCATAGACTTTGAGGGAATGTTTCTGTGGTGTTCTGATTGTCAGCCCATTTTCTCATGTGTTTCTCTTAGTCTTTATCCACACCCAGGGATTTACAGGGCTGACACAGCCCACTTTACTGTTGCCACGGGCACAATGAGCTAAGTCGCAGGATTTGTTTGTGGTTGGTGAGGGGGTAAGTTTCAGTATCGTCATAGTAACAAACAACAAACTTTACCAACAAGTGTACAGTATATGATTCACAGACATTGTGGATAATAGTCTATGGAAAGTTTGTCAGTTGTTGGGGAGCAAAACCTAACCATTGTATCTATATGCATTGGTCTTGCAGCCTATGGTAGTAATTCAATAATCCTCCAAGATAATGCTTAAAGGTGACCCGTGTGAGTGAGAAGGAAGCTTAGCATTATTGAGTGGATTTGGGGCTCCTTGGTGACGCTTTTGTCACTGCTCCGTACCTCATTTGAGGACTTTTTAAGGAGGACAGGTGAAGAAGGAATTCATATATCTAGATTTTGTCTGTCTCCACCTTGTACCCGGTGAGCTGCATGTTGGACTGATTCCAGGAGAGGAGGCTTCATGTGGTAGAGCTCCTGTTGTCTGGTTCCACTTACAAACCTGTCGCCATCCATGTCTTTGACGTTGGCCAGGTGAAACTGCTGTTGAACAGAAGCAGCTAGAACCTGACAGTATAGTGCAGTACAGCCACCACTGTCTTTCTACCGACAGCTACACTGCCCTAGACCTTAGTCGATGATGTGTTCTCTAACTGTGAAATCAAATTACCATATAGGTTGTAATGTGAGAGGGGAAACATCGGTAATTTATAGGAATAAATGTTTTTCAGTGTCATTGCAGCAGGAGGTCAGACTCAGGCGCCCCCATTTCCATATCCCTAGTGTGTCCTGACTTCGGAAATAGAAGTTCCTGGCAGATGAGTCCAGTGTCTCTTCAGTCTGATATTTTGATTGTGTATCCACCCATTGTAAAACTAAAAATGGATCCTAGTCTTAGCTCATATGGAGAAAATGTTAAAGGGACATTTCAGAAACCTTTTTGTTGCTTTAGTTCCCAGTCCTAGTAAGTGTACTGTAGTTGTTTCTCCCCATGTATGATTGGAAAGCCTGTGAATGTTCTGAGGGCATCATTCCTAGTTAATAAGTGGAAGAACATCCAAACTGGGTATTCCCCACAGTCTATTCAGACACTAGCCATGTCTGTTTGCCGCCTGTGTCCAAGACAAGCCAGCTCATCTCCACAGGGACCAGTTACCAGTGACATTGGAATACTTTTCTATGTGACTTACAATAGGAGTCTCTTATGCAATGCCCTTGGTGACTTTTCTGTCAACTACACTCAATGAGATATTTTCACATGCACCATTTCCCCAGACAGGGTAGCTCTATCAAAACTGGTAACTGGGTATGTTTGATGAGTCAAAAGACAATTTTGTGTGCAGAGGAGAAAATATTTTCAAAGTTATAAGCAGCTGAGTTTCTTTTCGGGACACATAAACCTTGTTTAGCTGACTCGGACCTAAACTAGGCTCTTCAAGCACAAGGGGAGTGGTGTTTTGACATATATTCCGGAAACCCAGTTATTGAGTTTATTGCTTAGGACACTAAACATACTAAACCATTGATTCTTTAATAGTTCTCATAATTATTCATACTTGGGCTTGTGGTTCCGTTCTTTATTGCGACAACAATGTCAGTAGTGGAACAGATTAAGTCACGGAATCTCAATAAACCCCCAATTACCTCATCTCAGTTTTTGGCTTCCTTGTTCCAGTTCTTCCCTAGTTACCCACGCTGAAGAGTCCCCCAGTCCCCAAACCCATGGCCATGCTAAAGTAGGAGATGAGATGTGTTAATGTGCAAATGAACCATTAGACATAGGAGCAGTGTGCTCATATCCCCAACACTGCCTGTCCTTGTCTGTAGGCCCATTAACTACACACCATTTAGAAAGAGGTCTTGCCCCTCTCAGTAGTCCCACTATGTGGGTTTCCTGGCCTTCACCATGATGTCATCCCCATAGTTTAGGGCCTCAGTGTTGGGCCCTTTTATACTGTCAATGGTTGGGGCCTCACTGTGGGGGGTGGAGTGATGAGCTGCACTCACTCTCTGGGACATAATTCTAATCCATCTAATCCATCTCTCCTGGATATCAATACTAATATCCAGAGACATTACTGTGCAGCCGTATTCATCGACCTGGCCAAGGCTTTCGACTCTGTCAATCACCACATTCTTATCGGCAGACTCAACAGCCTTGGTTTCTCAAATGACTGCCTCACCTGGTTCACCAACTACTTCTCAGATAGAGTTCAGTGTGTCAAATTGGAGGGCCTGTTATCCGGACCTCTGGCAGTCTCTATGGGGGTGCCACAGGGTTCAAATCTCAGACCGACTCTCTTCTCTGTATACATCAATGATGTCGCTCTTGCTGCTGGTGATTCTCTGATCCACCTCTACGCAGACGACACCATTCTGTACACCTCTAGCCCTTCTTTGGACACTGTGTTAACTAACCTCCAGACGAGTTCAATGCCATACAACTCTCCTTCCGTGGCCTCCAACTGCTCTTAAATGCAAGTAAAACTAAATGCATGTTCTTTAACCGATCGCTGCCCACACCTGCCCGCCCGTCCAGGATCACTACTATGGACGGTTCTGACTTAGAATATGTGGACAACTACAAATACCTACGTGTCTGGTTAGACTGTAAACTCTCCTTCCAGACTCAAATTAAGCATCTCCAATCCAAAATTAAATCTAGAATCGGCTTCCTATTTTGCAACAAAGCATCCTTCACTCATGCTGCCAAACATACCCTCGTAAAATTGACCATCCTACCGATCCTCGACTTTGGCGATGTCATTTACAAAATAGCCTCCAACACTCTACTCAACAAATTGGATGCTCACTGGTCACCATAGCAGCACCCACCCGTAGCACGCGCTCCAGCAGGTATATCTCACTGGTCACCCCCAAAGCCAATTCTTACTTTGGCCGCCTTTCCTTCCAGTTCTCTGCTGCCAATAACTGGAATGAACTGCACAAATCACTGAAGCTGGAGACTCATATCTCTCTCACTAGCTTTAAGCACCAGCTGTCAGAGCAGCTCACAGAGCAGCTCACTGCACCTGTACATAGCCCATCTGTAAATAGCCCATCAACTACCTCATCCCCACACTGTATTTATTTCTTTATCTTTCTCCTTTGCACCCCATTATATCTACTTGCACATTCATCTTCTGCACATCTACCATTCCAGGGTTTAATTGCTATATTATAATTACTTCGCTACCATGGCCTATTTATTGGTGAGGGAAGGTTGTGTGGGAATGTGAGGAGATGATCAAGCCTTATGTTATCTGTTCTCATCATTCAGGACTGATCCAGGACTGAGAGATGACGGGAGAAGATTTTATCGTCATGCTGCTCTTTAATCCTGAGGAAAGGAACTTGGCAGGTGGGCAGTTCAACTCATCATGGTCTGTGTAAATTCCCAATAAAGAGAGATATAAAATGCACATTGTGTTGTAATTGCAGTTCGCGATTGCCATCCAGATAGCTTTCGGTGGTAAACTTTATTTCCAGGTGATGTACATAAAAATAAAGACATTTATAAGTACTGTAGTTTGTGCCCTGAGAAAATAACCTTTAACTCAGTCGAATACCATGACCAAAACCAGATCGTTTTTAGCCTTATTTATTTCACATTTTAAGGTCACTTACTGTATAATGGGAGACAAGAGACCATGTTGTTTGACTGGAAGCCAGAGGTTAGTGGTGAGGACGCCAGTGGAATTTATTTTGACGAGGAGCTCTTTGTGAAGCCTCAACAAAATCCAATGTAATATCCTCTACTGAACCATGGAGTGTGGCAACTAAACCAATGTAACAGTTTCTGCACAAAATTGAATGCAATGAAACATAAATAGACACACACACACACACACACACACAGTTGTCGTTTTCCCTCTTTCACACCCACGCTGGACATGCGTCTGGTCTACCTCCCAGGGTGCCACCCACCAAATGTGTTACAATTCTGGGCATAATTACAGCAGAGCTCTCACTGTTTCCCTGGCTGATTCCTAGAAAAACGTATTCGGAGTTACATCTGTGTTTGAATAACAAATCATAACAATATTGTTCCCATCGAGTGAATCATATTCCCCTCCATATTCCTCTCCTACCGTAAGAGCAGGGGGTTGTGGAATTAGGGGACTGACAGTGGGTCCTAGAACAACAGTTGGGCGGTACAAGCACAGCCATAACAGGGCATAATGTAGCAGACCACCCTGGTAGTCAACAGCCTACAGTGAACCCACCCACCCTTATTATACCTTGGCAGTCCTGCCAAACAGCTTCTATCCACAGGCACCTCATTTCGGACACAAGCCCTGTTTTATCTCCCTACTCCTGCAACCACACAGAGCTTTTCCATACACGTACCCCTTTGCTTACATAAGCAGTAAGCAACAACAAAAAAATCACCATTAAATGTGTACCACAAGTCAAAACTATGCAATATATGTATGATTGCTCTCTCACATACAATTCCTCTTTTGAAGAGAAAAAGGGGGAGAGGTGACAGGTAACACTCATCCTCCCCTCTACCCTCCCGTCCTCTCTAAAGGAACAAGTCTATCAAAATACTCCCACCAAAATGTCACAGTTGACTGCTATGTCGGTGTTGTGTTTAGTTGGAGGGCCATCAGAGGGTGTCAGAGAGAGTTGGGGATGTTTACTGTGAAATAGGCCCCATTTAAACCTTTATGGAAGCCATCCGGTCTTTTTCACCTATTTGTTGACTCATTTGTTGGCTAATTAAGAGAGTCGGCCTTATTACTGGAGTACATTTCAAACATCCGCACACATTCTAACGTGGCCACAGCAGTAATCATTCATTCATTGCACTTGAAAGTCTGGGATAATCTACTCATGGTCTCCTGACACTTAACATTTTAAGATATGTCAAGTGATCAAACATGTGATAATATTCCACATCAAGGAAATGTTTTAAGCATGATAATTTACATTACACATAAACATGGTCTCTCTCCCCCTCGCCTTGTCTGCAGGTCCCCGGGTCTGTACAATATTTATCCCAATCATGACAGGTGACAGAGAGAGAGAGAGAGAGAGAAACAGACAGAGGTGAGAGAGGGAGACAGAGACGGAGAGAGAGAGAGAGGGGAAAAAGAAAACAAAGAGAGAGAGGCATTTATACTGAATCTGAATCCACATGGGCATAGACAGAGCAGTTAGCAGCAGCTGGTTTGTGTTAGAGTTCAAATCAAATTTGTATTTGTCACATGCTTTGTACACAACAGGTGTAGACTAACAGTGAAATGCAGAGAAAAAAATGAGAAATGATATAAAAATATTAATACAAGGAATAAATACACAACGAGTAATGGTAACTTGGCTATATACACAGTCGATGTGCAGGGGTACAAGGTAATTGAGGTAGATATGTACATATAGGTAGGAATAAAGTGACTAGGCAACAGGATAGATAATAAACAGTAGCAGCAGCATATGTGATGAGTCAAAAAAGTTAGTGCAAAAAGGGTCAATGCAGATAGCCCGGGTAGCTATTGGTTAACTACACTGAACAAAAATATAAACGCAACAATTTCAAAGATTTGACTGAGTTACAGTTCATATAAGGAAATCATTCAATTGGAAAAAAAATATTAGGACTTAATCTATGGATTTCACATGACTGGGAATGCAGATATGCATCTGTTGGTCACAGGATCAGGATCAGAAAACCAGTCAGTATCTGGAGTGACCACCATTTGCCTCATGCAGCGCGACACATCTCCTTCGCGAAGAGTTGATCAGGCTGTTGATTGTGGCCTGGGGAATGTTGTCCCACTCCTCTTCAGTGGCTGTGCAAAGTTGCTGGATATTGGAGGGAACTGGACAATGCTGTAGTACATGTCGATCCAGAGCATCCTAAACATGCTCAATGCCTGGTGAGTATGCAGGCCATGGAAGAACTGGGACATTTTTAGCTTCTAGGAATTGTGTACAGATCCTTGCGACATGGGGCCGTTCATTATCATCCTGAAACATGAGGTGATGGCGGTGGATGAATGGCACGACAATGTGCCGCAGGATCTCATCACTGTATCTCTGTGCATTCAAATTGGCATCAATTAAATGCAACTGTGTTCGTTGTGCATAGCTTATGCCTGCCCATAACATAACTCCTCTGCCACCATGGGGCACTCTGTTCACGAAGTTGATGTCAGTAAACCTCTCTCCCACACGACGCCATACACGCTGTCGGCCATCTGCCCAGTACAGTTGAAACCGCGATTCATCCGTGAAGAGCACACTTCTCCAGTGTGCCAGTGGCCATCGAAGGTGAGCATTTGCCCACTGAAGTCGGTTATGACGCCGAACTGCAGTCAGATCAAGACCCTAGTGAGAATGACGAGCACTCAGACGTGCTTCCCTGAGACGGTTTCTGACCGTTTGTGCAGAAATCCGTTGGTTGTGCAAACCCACAGTTTCATCAGCTGTCTGGGTAGCTGGTAACAGACAATCCCGCAGGTGAAGAAGCCGGATATGGAGGTCCTGGGCTGGCGTGGTTACACTTGGTCTGCGATTGTGCGCCGCTTGGACGTACTGCCAAATTCTCTAAAACTATTTTGGAGGCGGCTTATGGTAAATGTATATTAAATTCTTTGGCAACACCTCTGGTGGCCATTCCTGCAGTCAGTATGCCAATTGCACACTCCCTCAAAACTTGAGACATCTGTAGCATTGTGTTGTGTGACAAAACTTCACATTTTAGAGTGGCCTTTTATTGTCCCCAGCACAAGGTGCACCTGTGTAATGATCATGCTGTTTAATAAACTTCATGATATGCCACACCTGTCAGGTAGATGCATTATCTTGGCAAAGGAGTAATGCTCGCTGACAAAGTTGGAGAGAAATTATATTTTTGTGAGTATGGCACATTTTTGGGATCTTTTATTTCAGCTCATGAAACATGGGACCAACTCTTTACATGTTGTGTTGATATTTTTGTTCAGTATATTTAAATAACTATTGAGCAGTCTTATGGCAAGAGGGTAGAAGCTGTTCAGTATGCTGTTGGCTCCAGACTTGGTGCATTGGTACCATTTTGCCTTGCGGTAGCAGAGAAAACAGTCTATGACTTGGGTGTCTGGAGTCTTTGACAATTTCTCTGACGCTGCCTGGTATAGAGGTCCTGGGTGGCAGGGAGCCTGGCCCCAGTGATTTACTGGGCCATATGCACTATCCTCTGTAGTGCCTTGCTGTTGGATGCCAAGCAGTTGTCATACCAAGCAGTGATGCTGCCAGTCAAGATGCTCTCAATGGTGCAGCTGTAGAACCTTTTGAGGATCTGAGGGCCCATGCCAAATTTGTTCAGCCTCCTGATGGGGAAAGAGACATTGCCGTGCCCTCTTCACGACTGTGTTGGTGTGTGTGGGCCATGATAATTCCTTAGTGATGTGGACACCGAGGAATTTAAAGCTCTCAACCTGCTCCTCTACAGCCCTGTCGATATGGATGGGGGTGTGCTCGGCCTTCCGTTTCCTGTAGTCCTAGATCAGCTCCTTTGTCTTGCTGATGTTGAGGGAGAGGTTGTACAACACTGCCAGGTCTCTGACCTCCTCCCTGTACTGGTGGAGGAAGATTGTGCAGGGGTCTGTCTCTTCGTTAACACAACCCTAGGATAGAGAAAAGGAGAAGGGGGTCTGGACCAGATGGTCATTTGGTCCTAATTACGCCAGGTGTCATTGAGAGAGAATCCAGATGTCTCTGTTAAATTAGTCTCCCTTGTTGAACAGTGAAAAGTGTCTGGTCTCTCTCAGCCAGTGAACCTCCAGTGTTAAAAAGAGCAGTGACTTCATCTGGATCCCCAAAGCTTGTCTTCAGAACATGTTTTACGTTTTCCCTAGAAGCTTTAATTTTCATGAGAAAACGTCCCCTTGCTGATCAGTGAAATGTATCTAGTGTCATGTGGTGATGGTGTGCTGGATGCTGTTCTGTTCTGTTCTCCCAGCTGTCCAGACTGTTTGGCTCACTGGGACTTTCCCCTCAGTCAGTCTGTCCGTCAGTCTATCCCCTCAAACCCCTCACTCACTCAGCCCCTAGCATATTGCCCACTGTCATAGGACAGTCCCTTGTCCTGGAACATGCACACTATGGGTATCACTATCAACATCACCCCTGGATACACTGGCTTGCCCAAAAGTACCAAATAAAATACATTAGGTCTTCCTGTATGTATATGGGGATGTAAAGCAATACAATGTGTTTATCCCACTTGTCCTGCCCCCAACGTCTTTTAAATCATTTTGCAAGATTCAAACAAACGATTAGGATGTAAAGTTGATATTTGTCTAATGATTTTTTCCCTTTGTCTAATGATTTTTTCCCTTTTTCTAATGATTTACATCCTTGCAGCGCAGTGACTTTATCTTCAGAGAGCTCCCGAACTGGGTGGAAGAAGTCCTCAGAGATTTGATAGTCCATCTATAGCTTTATCAGTTGGATTCCATCTTCAGCAAAGCGCTCTCTGTATTCACAGATACTACCATTTCCTTCATAAGACAGCTCAGACAATTCCTCAGAAAGAATGCCCTGGAATTATTCATGCTTTTCATGCTCACTTGCTTCCCTCTCTGTTTTACAAGTGAAATGAAGAGAAGGTCTGCCAACATCTGGCCAGAGCAAGAAGACAGTAAATCCACTTTTATATTTGACGTTTTATCATTGAGAGTGCTGGGCCTGCGCCACATGCGCCCCCGTCTCTCAGGACAACAGGATACAGACATTGGATTCTTTGGGTTGATATCCTTGGCGTGGCCACCCTCAAGGATGAAATCACCATTACACCGGAAGTCTGCAGCTTCACTGTTCCCGTTTCACTTTTCCTTTGCTGGAAGAGTTACTGTTCACTTTTATCCCCTGCATTATGAAAGGAGTCATTTGAACTGTGCATTGTAGGTAAATGTGAGATAGTTAAAGGAATATGTGGTGTTAATGATCTCTTTAGAGGATACGAGACCTCACAACATGTCTGACCTATTAGCCTGGTCATTCTGGGTGCCTGTTCCCTTAGCTCATCATCATTTAAGCCCCCTCTAGGTGGGAGAGATACCCCAGGATTGTATTTTTCTATCAAACTTTTACAAATGGGGTTCCTGTAAGAATGGGAAACATATCTATGTGCCGTGTAGGTTATCTGGATGATCAAACTGTCTGCAGATCATTGGTGTGTAAAAGAGCATTTACTTTTCGGGAATAGATATGATCATTCTTTTAAAAAAACAAGAAAAAAACACTGTTACACAAGTTATACGAGCACGTTTCAAAGGCAAATTCAACATTCAGTCTAAACGTGACATCTTGTTTCAAAACATCATTGGTCACTTGTCCTGTGTCCTGCACGTTCTCAGCTCTGCATTCTGTGGCGTGGTAATTTGATGTCTGTGAGAGACTTCCTATCACACGGTATTATATGGTGATTATTCTGCATGTCTCCATGGAACACTAAGAAACAGTAGCATTAGAAAACATCCAGTCTCAACACATCCAACCATTAAACTGAATCTATACGGCCAGTGTGTCACATTGTGCGCAAGGCGGAGGAGATTACATGGGGGAAATTGATTTCAGCAGCAGTTGGGCCTTATGCATCACGTGTGGTGAGAGGAGGCTTACTGGCCTCTCTGTGTACTATGGAGGAACTGGATTGTATTAAGTTACAATGTCAAACAAAGTAATTGGAGTTCTATATAGACCGAGTGAACAAAACATCAACAACGCCTTCCTAACATTGAGTTGCACCCTCCTTTTGCACTTCAATCAGTGTAGATGAAGTGAAGGAGACCGGTTAAAGAAGGAATTTTAAGCCTTGAGAAAATTGAGAAGTGGACGGTGTATCTGTGCCATTCAGAGGGTGAACGGGCGAGACAAAAGTTTAAAGTGCCTTTGAATGGGGTATGGTAGTAGGTGCCAGGCGCACTGGTTTGTGTGAAGAACTGCAACACTGCTGGGTTCTTCACACTCAATAGTTCCCCATGTGTATCAAGAATGGCCCACCACCCAAAGGACATCCAGCCAACTTGACACAAGAAGTATTGGAGTCAACATGGAAACGAGGATACTTAGTCAGTTGTACAACTGAATGCATTCAACTGAAATGTTTCTTCCACATTTAACCCAACCCCTCTGAATCAGAGAGGTGCGGAGGGCTGCCATAATCGACATCTACGGCGCCCAGGGAACAGTGGGTCATTCGCTTAGGGACAGAACGACAGATTTTTACCTTGTCAGCTCGGGGATTCAACCCAGCAACCTTTCTCTCACCACTAGGCTACCTGCCGCCCCATGGACCAGCACCTAGAATATGTAGACATCTATAAGTACCTAGGTGTCTGGCTAGACTGTAAACTCTCCTTCCAGACTCATATCAAACATCTCCAATCTAAAATCAAATCTAGAGTCAGCTTTCTATTCCGCAACAAAGCCTCCTTCACTCACGCCGCCAAACTTACCCTAGTAAAACTGACTATCCTACCGATCCTCGACTTCGGCGATGTCATCTACAAAATAGCTTCCAATACTCTACTCAGCAAACTGGATGCAGTTTATCACAGTGCCATCCGTTTTGTTACTAAAGCACCTTATACCACCCACCACTGCGACCTGTATGCTCTAGTCGGCTGGCCCTCGCTTCATATTCGTCGCCAGACCCACTGGCTCCAGGTCATCTACAAGTCCATGCTAGGTAAAGCTCCACCTTATCTCAGTTCACTGGTCACGATGGCAACACCCACCCGTAGCACGCACTCCAGCAGGTGTATCTCACTGATCATCCCTAAAGCCAACACCTCATTTGGCCACCTTTCCTTCCAGTTCTCTGCTGCCTGTGACTGGAACGAATTGCAAAAATCGCTGAAGTTGGAGACTTTTATCTCTCTCACTAACTTCAAACATTTGCTATCTGAGCAGCTAACCGATCGCTGCAGCTGTACATAGTCTATCGGTAAATAGCCCACCCAATTTACCTACCTCATCCCCATACTGTTTTTATTTATTTACTTTCTGCTCTTTTGCACACCAGTATCTCTACCTGTACATGACCATCTGATCATGTATCACTCCAGTGTTAATCTGCAAAATTGTAATTATTCGCCTACCTCCTCATGCCTTTTGCACACAATGTATGTAGACTCTCTTTTTTCTTTTTTTTTCTCTACTGTGTCATTGACTTGTTAATTGTTTACTCCATGTGTAACTCTGTGTTGTCTGTTCACACTGCTATGCTTTATCTTGGCCAGGTCGCAGTTGCAAATGAGAACTTATTCTCAACTAGCCTACCTGGTTAAATAAAGGTGAAATAAAAAAATAAAATGTTTAAAATTCACCTGGATTCACCTGGTCAGTTTATGTCATTGAGGGAGCAGGTGTTCCTAAATGTTTGTAAACTCAGTGTACAGTACAGTACACTCGGCTGTACACTATTTATTATGTATGTCTAGTGTCTTTACATGCAAAGGGGTCCCTTATCAACCATGGCTGCAGTATGTAGTTCCACCTTTACTGAAGCACAGATCTCTGTACTTGGTCAACTCCTCAGGTCATGCTCATGCTCAGGGGAAATGTGTGTTATTGTTCCTATAGGGATTAGTTCTGAGCAGACACATCCCACTGGGCACAGACGTCATTTCAACGTCTAGTTTTTTTGGTTGAGTTGTCAACTAATAGGGTGCCCACCCACTGTGAAGAACTGTCACTTCCTGATGTTCTAAAATACATTTTACCAAGACAAATATGACTGTTCAGATTGTTCAGTTAGGCCTTTTTCTAGCATATCATTAATCTTATATCCCAAAAGTAGCCTAATTGTAGCCTAATGCACCCGAGAATAAGCACCGATCTCTGTTGACATAGCGGTGCAGGTTTCTCCGAACAACTTTTGAGGATTTGACATTTTTGTCCGTCGTCTTCAAAGTTGTTTCTGTAGGTCGCAGAAAGCAAGATTAGCATGACACGAGCTGAATTAAACGAAAATAAAGCTTGGTATACGCTCAGTGCTCCGTTGAGATTTCAAGGAGATACACTTGTTTTTGTGAGAAGTCTTTGAACATTTTTATTTGTATTTTTTATTATTATGAAAAGCGAATATACTCAAATATGAAAATACTACATGTCATGTCTCAAATTGATATCCATCTTACCTCTATATTGTTTTATGTCCTGTGGATTCGAGAAGAAAGATGACAGGTTCAATGGGAAAGTGAGCCTGGCAGGTAGACAGAAGCTTTAATTCATGCACAGAATCCAGCCTAGCTGACCTGATGCAATTCCCCGGATATTTTGACCACTTTTTTTCTCAGGCCTCTATTGATTTAGTCACAGTAATTTTGGCCATCCTACAATGGTAAAAACTCCAATCACTTCTGAACGTGTAGTGATAGAGACATGAGGTTAATGCCATTTGTTTTCTTAAAGGATTATCTACAAAATGATATTATAATATATGATCATATTATTTTACCATTTGGCCAAAGTTGCGTATTTGATTGGACACCCAACATCTCACGTGAATTCAACATGAAATCCGCAAAACATTTCACCATGTCATTGGATTCATGTTAGAAGTGGTGTAAATCCAATCACTTTTCCACGTTGATTCAACGTCATCACATTGCATTTTGTTGTTGAAATGACGTGGAAACAACGTTGATTCAACCCGTTTTTGCCCAGTGGGATGACTCTCCCCATAATGGTCACACCCTAATGTGAGCTAAGGCTGGGGAGGAGGGGCTTAGTTTACCAGCTGAAAGTGCTCCATTAAACAGATGTCTGACTGACTGCATCCACAAATGAGCTAGATCAGAATGCAAATATTTTGACTGAACAGCAGCTCATCTCTAGTGGTGCTGTCATGATGATATAAGACAGCAGGTAGAACTGGAGGAGGAAGTGGATGATTAGTGAAGGTGTGACAGGGATCATGACCAGTGGAAGCAACACAGAGACACGGACATCTGTTTAGACAAAACACATACCGTCTGCAGCCCCAATGCTGAGGCACCTTCAGAGAAAACATCATTCACCATACCGCAAACCCCGGCTCTCCCGACGATGTTTTCACTGCCGACCAGACCCTTTCCAGAGTCTCTTGTTGTATTGTCTTATGTTATGAAAAAGGTCTGTGTGAGTGAGTGGATTCTGTAGAGAGACTGTAGCAGTAGAAAGATGTGTCGTAGCATTTAGCTTCAGATTTGCTGTGAACAACAGCTGTCTGTGATGTGTGTGGTGGTAAGTATTAAGTGGAAGAGGGGGGATCTGAAGGATGGTACAATGGTCACATTCTTCATTAGCTTCGATTCTGCTTGCTGTCGCCAAGCCAGCATTCCAGCCAAAAGGGTAGCGGAGCCATTGGCTTAGTGCTGAATGTCAGAGACCTCTGGGATTTGTGTGGACCCATCAGAAACTCCTTTTGATCACAACTGGAAAGAATAAGGCGTAGGCTGGAATTCAATCTCTGCAATATTCCCAGTTGGTATTAAATAGAAGGTTGAGGCCACGGCCGCCTGTGGGGAAAACAACCCATGGTTACCTTGGTTACACCATTGGCTCGCAGAAAAAACTTGACCTTATTCAAAAGCAATTTTCTTGTTGTCAGCTTGTTTTAGTCAATTACAAAACTACATTTAAGAAAAGTACAACATGTGTAAAGACTACTTTTCAATATTGCCTGCTCCCAACAGTTCTCAATACTTGGTCGAGAGGAATTCTTTCTTATGACATAAATACCGACTCAGAGTATGTGTAGAACTAATATGGGCCATATGCACCTTCTGATTATTAATGCAATTAGTTACACTGTTCAAACCATTAAGAAACCTATTCTGATTTCGATGAAAACAGGTATTATTTTTCTGCAGTGCACATTTTCTGAAGTGTAGACTTGATTGGATTCCATCCTGAAATGTGTGTTTGCAATGCGCTGCACAACTCATGAGGCTTTTAAAGAATGACCTGCCCACTCACATCATAAATCCAATATTGATTTTGCATTACAAAAAAAACATCCATCTGTAAATGAATGCCAATAGACATGCATCAAGGACATGAGTAATTGCCGTGGCATTTTAAACATACCCATCAATGTTCCACGCCTGCCTCCAGTCCGACAGCTGCTCTGTACTGTTGATATCTTGCCCTATTGTAGCCGAGGAGCCTGGCACCACATGTTAAGACAGAGAGCATTCTGATTTATGGCATAGCTGAGTGAGGGTAAGGTAGCCTAGCCCTCTTGGGGTTATTCCAGTGTGCCAGGCCAGCTGTTGGGATGTCGTGCTGGGCCTTGGGCTGATTGCATTAGATGTGTGACTCTAAGCGTTTGCAATACATTGTTCTTGGCCAACCACAACCCATTTGGTCAGTCTCTCTGCTCTGCTCCCCAACACCCAGACGAGCACTGCCTTTCCCTTCTTAAACTAGGCCCAGATAAATATTAGGATATTTGTTTTATTTGTTATTTTGTGTCTGAAAAATAAGAGAGGAGGGTGTTGCCAGTGTAAATGCAGTCTGGAAGTGATTTGTAGAATTCGTATGATTTTTTTTATTGGGGATTCCTCTGCTTCACTCAATGTTTCTGTTCCTCTGAGGGTTCCTGTTGGAACATGATAATCAGCATGACTTCAGTGGAGTCCGTCAGTAGTATGAAGGGACAGAGAAATACTGCAGCAGACAGATGATGTCATTACACTGATGCAGTTTGATCTTGTTACAGTCAATACAAAGTAATACGTGTGTATGTCATAGTATGTCGGGGTGCAGTAGAATGTAGACAACTGCAACGTCTGTAATGACACACCTTAGAGTGACTGACAGCATCCAAATAAATGTTAGTCCACTACACATACATTCAATACCTTTCGTGCATGTTTGTTGACAGATGTATCCTCTGTCACCATAGTGACCAGATCCTTGCCAAGTGCTGAAATATTAGAAATATGTTTAGTGTTCTGGAAGACTGTCATCAGGCACATTGTATTTAATATGGTGTGACTTTTTTTCATGCTTTATTAGGTTGCCCAAACTGCTATTTATTCTTCTAAATGGCTCTATTGTATTCAGGTTTGACTACAATGTTGTAATGTATAATCCATAGGGGAAAGAACACACAGTGAACAAAATGCATAGACTACGCTTCATTCATGAGTTCGTATTAATAACCCGCACTGGCTAATGTTTGGAATACACAGTGAATAAATCAATCATTACACACTATGTTGACCATAGCGCCACAAACACCTACTCGAAATCTCACATTTTTAAGCCAGGCATTTTCTTTGCAATCCTCCAACGCCTCTGATCCAACAGCTAAACATTGTGATTCACTTGGAAGATTTCTTTCCACAGCTGATGTTTCCTGTGTGCTCACTGTACATGCCCTGCAGTGCATAGCCGCAAGCGCATACCAGCCTGAGTAGGAGTCTCTGTGCCTGAGGCTGATGCTCTGCTACAATATGTGTTGCCAAGGTCCCGACACAACCACTCCTCCTTGATAATCTCCAAAGACTCCATTGTGTCTGATACAATGGCTTCCCTTAGTGCTCTCTTTAGACCACTAGGCTAGACTGTAGGAAAGCCCCCTCTAAAACTAGCATGGGACATAACTGAATGTGTGCCAACTCCCACAGACAAGTGAAGGGGAAGGCACTTAATACCTTTAATTGGATAGTTATTGAGTATGAGACCTCTGGGCCATGTCTTGCACATTAGAGCTAATAAAGCCTACAGGTTTGACGACAAGACAGCTAATCATGAGTGCCATTCACCTTCCTCATTATAAAAGGCTTTGGCCTGTGCTCATAGTTCACTGTCCCAGTCCTGCTCCCTACATCCTGCTCAATCAACTGCTTTTCAAGTGACTGACTGGCTGCAGGAAATAGCCTGTGGGATCTTAATTAAAGTCATGTTGAGGCTGCACATATTGTTCTGGACTAGCATAAGCTTTCATGAGCTCTGTTTCCTCAACACATTTCATTTAGTCGGCACTGGTGGAATGTGTTAGCAATGTGTTATCAATAGGAATTAAAATATTTACTCAGAACTTAATCATTCACGTGGAATGGATACATTGTTGCGGAGCTTATAAAACTCTACAATGTGTTTTGCGTGCAGTGTTAATGTCTCTCATTGAGATCTAATGTCTATAGTAGTTCTTGGATGATCTCATCCTCAGATTCTTTGCTCTCCCACCTGATTTTTTTGAACGGCATATGAATTGTTCTTGTTAACCTCACGTAACGTTTATGTGCCAGAAAATCTCTGGCCTTATGATTTGCTACAGATCACAACATATCTGGTCCGTCAATCATCATGTCATTTTCTCTGTTCATGTTTCAGAGCTCAGTGACTCTGGGGTTTTCATGGCTGGAGATGTGCATTTCCTATATGTCCATAATGAGACTAATATACCGAGAGGTCTCTGCTCACTCGTTTGGAATAGGGTGTGGAGCTAGAGATGCGTGGAGAACATGCAAAGGTCTCTATAGCGGGTGTGTATGACATCATCATTGAAAAAAGGCCTTGTAGAGGGTCTTGGAGGACAAGCTCTCTCAACATTAACCCAATCCATTCTTGTCCATGTAAATAAAGCTATACATCCGCTGCTTTTATCAACAGCCGACTCAGGTGATCTCCGGTCCTGTGACACTTAAGCTCTAGTGTCAGGAAGGACACAGTGCTGCATATTTGAGGCTAATTTGACACGGTTGAATTGGACTGAGATCGTGAACAGGGTCATCACCAGAGCAGGAGGCCCTGTTGATGTGAACAGGATCACTTTGAGTAACAGGAGAGCCTTCGTGTTAGACAATGGGACCTCAGCACCCTGAGTCATGTGAATTCTCACTGTTCCTCATTACAAAACTGACTGACCATCATTGTCCCATGTTGCTTGACAACAACATGTTAGCATCTCACTGTACCGTTGGAGTTAGCTAGAAATCAGCCATTAACAAAACCATAAAACAGAGTTCATTACACAGAAATGTGTACCTCTCAATCTCGCGATGGAAGTATTGGTTGTATTAGGTGATGAAAATTCCAACATTGTGTGCAAAGCTGTACTTTAAATAGCGTTGCTGAGGGGGTGTTTCATGTTCCCAAATGAGGACCACATGAGAGGACCACACCCCTTATACATTTATCTCATGCTCCATTTCCACTCCTCCCTCCAGCATTGCCTGGCTCAGAGCTCAGAGCTAAAGTTGAAGAATTTCACATCCCGAGCCAGCCAATCATCCTGCCCAACCCTTGTTACCGTGACCCCAGGGCAGGCCGGCTCCTTTAGTGCACTTGGACTTCCAATCAAGCAGAGCCGAGTGACCTTTGTCCTGGAACAAAACACAACTCATGAGAGTGAGTTTGTGGTGCTATTCAGGGAGAGTTAACCACACACAAAAAACTCAAGAGGAATCATCGAGTCATTCAACTGCGTCCTGTCAACACATAACACTGGGCAGCGAAAGTCCTGCTCCCCATGGCATCCACTGGGTCTGCCTGTGCACATTTGCACTTCTCACAGCAATATTTAAAAGTGGATTTTTTTAATGTCATCCATAGCACAGAGACAAGCACAACGGGTTGTGCATAGTAATAAACTCAGCAAAAAAAGAAACGTCTCCTTTTCAGGACCCTGTCTTTCAAAGATAATTTGTAAAAATACAAACAACTTCACAGATCTTCATTGTAAAGGGTTTAAACACTGTTTCCCAAGCTTGTTCAATGAACCATAAACAATGAATGAACATGCACCTTTGGAACTGTCGTTAAGACACTAACAGCTTACAGACAGTAGGCAATTAAGGTCACAGTTTTGAAAACTTAGGACACTAAAGAGGCCTTTCTACTGACTCTGAAAAACACCAAAAGAAAGATGCCCAGGGTCCCTGCTCATCTGCGTGAACATGCCTTAGGCATGCTGCAAGGAGGCATGAGGACTGCAGATGTGGGCAGGGCAATAAATTGCAATATCCGGGCGCCTAAGACAGCGCTACAGGAAGACAGGACGGACAGCTGATCGTCCTCGCAGTGACAGACCACGTGTAACAACACCTGCACAGGATCGGTACATCCGAACATCACACCTGCGGGAGAGGTACAGGATGGCAACAACAACTGCACGAGTTACACCAGGAACGCACAATCCCTCCATCAATGCTCAGACTGTCCGCAATAGGCTGAGGGAGGCTGGACTGAGCGCTTGTAGGCCTGTTGTAAGGCAGGTCCTCACCAGACATCACCAGCAACAACGTAGCCTATGGGCACAAAGCCACCATCGTTGTACCAGACAGGACTGGCAAAAAGTGCTCTTCACTGATGAGTCACGGTTTTGTCTCACCAGGGGTGTTGGTCGGATTTGCGTTTATCGTTGAAGGAATGAGCGTTATACTGAGGCCTGTACCCTGGAGTGGGATCGATTTGGAGGTGGAGGGTCTGTCGTGGTCTGGGGCGGTGTGTCACAGCATCATTGGACTGAGCTTGTTGTCATTGCAGGCAATCTCAACGCTGTACATTACAGGGAAGACATCCTCCTCCCTCATGTGGTACCCTTCCTGCAGGCTCACCCTGACATGACCCTCCAGCATGACAATGCCACCAGCCATACTGCTCGTTCTGTGTGTGATTTCCTGCAAGACAGGAATGTCAGTGTTCTGCCATGGCCAGCGAAGAGCCCGGATCTCAATCCCATTGAGCACGTCTGGGACCTGTTGGATCGGAGGCTGAGCGCTAGGTCCATTCCCCCCAGAAATGTCCGGAAACTTGCAGATGCCTTGGTGGAAGAGTGGGGTAACATCTCACAGCAAGAACTGGCAAATCTGGTGCAGTCCATGAGGTAGAGATGCACTGCAGTACTTAATGCAGCTGGTGGCCACACCAGATACTGACTGTTACTTTTAATTATGACCCCCCCTTTCTTCAGGGACACATTATTCAATTTATGTTAGCCACACGTCTGTGGAACTTGTTCAGTTTATGTCTCAGTTGTTGAATCTTGTTATGTTCATACAAATATTAATATTGCTGAAAATAAACGAAGTTGACAGTGAGAGGACTTTTCTTTTTTTGCTGAGTTTATAACATTTCCAAATAAAAATCCTTTCTGTCAAAGATTGTGTATCAAAGACTGTGACATTACGAATAACAAATTGCAGTGCTGTAATTAGTCATGCACATTTCTGTGTAAACTTAACCAAACCATCAAAATAGATTCAAAATACGTATTAGTCATTAAAGTGGTTGTTTCAAAATAAATCAAATATCATAGTAAAATGCTCAAAAGATATTTATGCAAAACTTTATTTGAATTAGTGGTCTTCATAACTCTTCATAACGGCAGTACATGCACTACATGCAGGTACAATCATTTATGACTCATCATAGATCAGAAACTGTCAGAGGTTCATGGATTAGAATTCCTTTAGAAGACGGTACTGTACATCTGTATGCATTTACATAATTGACCTCAATGACAGTTAATTTCCTATGAAGTAATGGTTTACAAATATGCCAAAATGATGATGACAGATGTAGTGACCGTGTAAATGTTACTAGCAGCAACAACCGTATAGTTTTCATTCAAACAAAAAATTAACATATAACTTTATACAAAATGTATGCAAAGCAACAACAATGGAGATATGAAGGAAGTATACATTTCTGGAAAATTACAAGTGAATACAAAATCTTCAGTTTAGAAACTCGTGTATATTGTTTTTGTGAGTTCATATACAGTACCAGCCAAAAGTTTGAACACACCTACTAATTCAAGGGTTTTCCTTTATTCTTACTATTTTATATATTGTAGAATAATAGTGAAAACTTCAAAACTATGAAATAACACATACGTAGTAAGTAAAAAAGTGTTAAACATGTGGGAACTCTTCAAACTCTTCAGTAGCCACCCTTTGCCTTGATGAAAGCTTTGCACACTCTTGGCATTCTCTCAACCAGCCTCACCTGGAATGCTTTTTCCAACAGTCTTGAAGGAGTTCCCACATATGCTGAGCACTTGCTGGCTGCTTTTCCTTCAGTCTGCGGTCCAACTCATCCTAAACCATCTCAATTGGGTTGAGGTCGGGTGGTTACACATCCTGGAGGTATGTTGGGTCATTGTCCTGTTGAAAAACAAATGAAACTCCCACTAAGCGCAAACCAGATGGGATGGCGTATTGCTGCAGAATGCTGTGGTAGCCATACTGGTTAAGTGTGCCTTGAATTCTAAATAAATTACTGACAGTGTCACCAGCAAAGCACCCCACACCATCACACTTCCTCCTCCATGCTTCACAGTGGGAACCACAGATGCGCAGATCATCCGCTCACCTACTCTGCGTCTCACAAAGACACGGCGGTTGGAACTAAAAATCTCAAATTTGGACTCATCAGACCAAAGGACAGATTTCCACCGGTCTAATGACCTTTGCTAGTGTTTCTTGGACCAGGTAAGTCTCTTCTTCTTATTGGTGTCCTTTAGTAGTTTTTTTCCCAGCATTTCAACCATGAAGGCCTGATTCATGCAGTCTCCTCTGAACAGTTGATATTGAGATGTGACTATTACTTGAACGCTGCGAAGCATTTTTTTTGGGCTGCAATCTGAGGTGCAGTTAACTCTAATGAACTTATCCTCTGCAGCAGAGGTCACTGGGTCTTCCGTTCCTGTGGCGGTCCTCATGAGAGTCAGTTTCATCATAACGCTTGATGGTTTTTATGACTGCACTTGAAGAAACTTTCACATTTCTTGACATTTTCTGGGTTGACTGACCTTCATGTCTTAAAGTAATGATGGACTGTCATTTCTCTTTGCTTATTTGAGCTGTTCTTGCCATAATATGGACTTGGTCTTTTACCAAATAGGGCTATCTTCTGTATACCACCCCTACCTTGTCACAACTGATTGGCTCAAACGCATTAAGAAGGAAAGAAATTCCACAAATTAACTTTTAACAAGGCACACTGGCAGGTAGCCTAGTGGTTTGAGCGTTGGACTAGTAACCGGCAGGTTGCAATATCGAATCCCCGAGCTGACACGGTAAAAATCTGTCCTTCTGTCCCTGAACAAGACAGTTATTTCACTGTTCCTAGGCTGTCATTGAAAATAAGAATTTGTTCTTAAGTTAAATAAAGGTAAAAAAAAAGAATAATAATTTAAATGCATTCCAGGTGACTACCTCATGAAGCTGGTTGAGAGAATGCCAAGAGTGTGCAAAGCTGTCAAGGCAATGCGTGGCTACTTTGAAGAATCTCAAATATATTTAGATTTGTTTCACACTTTTTTGGTTACTACATGATTCCATATGTGTTATTTCATAGTTTCGATGTCTTGACTATTATTCTACAAGGTAGAAAAAAGTAAAAATAAATAAAAACTCAACACTTTTGACTGGTACTCTATAGTCAAAGCATCCCTTGTCCTCACTGAAAGAAACAATTTTAACAGTTAACACTACAGTACGCAGCAACATTTATACAAGTTGAAAAACAAACATCGTCAATAGGCCTGAAATGACAATTACAGATGATCATAGTGCTAGGTGACAGGATAAGAGTTTGATGGGCCATAAAAATCAAATGGGTGGAATATATGAGCCGTTCGTGATTTACAATAGCATCCCAATATAGAGTCCACATTGACCAGGAACCTTGTTGAGTACGGGACGCATGGTATGCTGTCAAGTGTATTGGTTAATATGCATTGAAAGAGGAATGTTGGCTGTTGAATCTAATATGGGCGCTGCTGGACTGTCCATAGATCCGGTAAAGAGGTCAATGGAACTTGACCAATACAAAGAAAATGCCATGGAAACCCTCGGGGGGAAAGATCCGAATCTCCTCACTGCCCCCCATTAAAATCAACCTACATTTAGGCTATTGTTTATATGTGTATTTCACAATATTTTGAGGTGAAAATCAGAGTATAATGCTGTATGGATGTCAACCCCAACACATGTTCATGTCATAATCACCAATGAACTGCATTACAGTTAAAAACAACATTGACTATCACCACAGATTTCTCAGTGCTAGCTACGCTACCAGCTTATACGAATGGGAGTTACCATTTAGCAGTTACTTCTTCTAAACCTGAACAGGGACTACTTCTAAATGTTATGCAGCAAAAACAGCCAAATATATCAAAATTGGACTTTAGTAACCACATTGTAGGCCTGTTACAATACATCAATGATAATGGGCTTGATGAATATCCACTTCATTAGATCAGATTTGAATGTGCCCCAATCCGGCATCCTTCTCCTATCCCCCGTTCCATTGACCTCTTTACCGCAACTATTACTGACCATCTCTCTTATCTCTATGGGGATAGTGAACTTGTCATAGTGCTGATGGCCTATACTTTACCTGAGCGCAAAACCCCTGTGCTCATTGGTCAACAAAGTGTATGTTATATGTGATCTGGTGTCCATTGTCCCAGGCGTACAGGACCTTCTCCTTGGGATTGTAGTCGATCTGGGTGGTGTAGGCATATTCGTTGGTAAAGGGCAGACGCGGAATAGCCTCTGAGTTGGTGTGGGTGTCGTAGGCATAGTTCACCTCCCCTTCCTTCTGGTTGTAGACGTCCACAGCGTACAGCACCCCACAGATGATGAAGCAGTTCCCGTAGGAGTTCCTCTTCAGGCCCGTCCTCCAAGTTGTCTCCTTCTTAATGGACAGATCTCCAGGGTCCAGCTTACTGATGACGATCACCTCCTGCTGAGAGTAGTCATAGTCCGTGGCAGGGTAGATCACCCACAGTCCACTCTCGTCCACGGCAAAGTCAATGTCCGAGTGGCCTCTCCACTTCCAAGGGGTGGTGTCCTCGTAAACCACGTCATGCAGGAGGGTCCAGGCGGCCACGTAACGCATCCTTAGGTCGTACTTAATTATGTTTTTGGTGAAAGCTCTGTTGTAGTAAAATGCTCCGTTGTACACCACATGGCCTGTGCCGATCCAGTTGTAAGGCAGTTTGAAGAGGTTGCTCCAACGACCTAACAGGACCAAATATATACATGTTTAGCGAGCGCTAACTACATACCATGTTGCCCCCCCACCAGACATTATGCCAACATCATGTAAAATTAAGAATAAATCAAGTCATTCTGGGTTTCACAGGTGTCACACACACAAACATTTTAATAGTTCCATAACAGTTTATACAATTGTTTCACATGAGAGACGGACTAGTTTCTGTTTTATTATCCCACTCCCTGCTGTCCAAACAGATGTTCTGTTATTAGGGTTACACTCATATCTGGTCACATCTGCTCTCTTACATTTCCACCTCAGGAAGTGTGATTTAGATAATGAATGAAGCTGCAGCGAAGGACAAAAACAACCCCATAGCACAGCACTTTTGCCCCCCGAGGCCAGCCCATGCCTCTAATCCCTCAGCTATGGCCAGTTCAAATGAGAGGCCAGCCCTGCCTAAGCAGAGATCACAGCCACTCACAGAGATACCTAGCCATCCGCACGCTGCTGTGAACTCACCACCCTTCTGGATATCAGAGCAAAATCTCTGTACGCTTTGCAAGATGTTAGTGAGTTTCAAAAAACATTGTCCTAACACCTCTAAATCAACCAGGCCAGTCCTGTGAGAAAGATCATTTTACCCAGTCAGTTAAGAGGAGTAATCTTATTTCTCTCTCCAATTACTAGAGCAAGAAGGGGTGGATTTTTCCCACCAAGCTGTTTTAGGAACTTTGTGTGTGGAATAAAAAGCACAGTATGACAACTAAAACCTGGAGTTTGAGTCTCAAGCTGCGTCAAGATCACTTTGAGTCAAAATGCATGCCGAGATCTACCAATCAGACAAAAAAGGACTTAAAAAGTCTATGCAACACTAACCAATTAAAAACAGTTATGTTGCAATTAGGTTTGTGCAGTAGGCTATAGGCCCAATACATTATCACTGCATATTGGCTACGCTTGAATTGTCATGCTGGTGTTTTTACAGTCTTATGTCCAACAATTCAAATAAATACCCAGGCTGCTAGTTGGGGAACCCTGGTCTATAATATGTATCTCTCTATGCCATGCCCACCTTGCTTGAAGTTGTCCAGGTTTCGGAACTCCACCAGGTTGTTGCCATAGTAATAGTTAGTGACGTAGATCTTGGAGTCCTTTGCCAGAGGATCCTTCATCCATGCTCCCTCATTCCTCCCATAGCTGTGCTGCTTCTCTGGTAGCTCGATAGACGCCAGGGTCCCCTCACAGTCTAGGATCTTCCCTGCCAAGTACAGCTCAAAACAGTCAACACAAAAACTACCAGAAAAACTGGATAAATAATGGCCTGCATGAGTTTCCAATCATCCAATTTCACAGTCACACATATTCTGGCAGCTAAACGTTACATGCTTATCTGTTACTGAACTGAACAGAGTCTCAGCATTGACTGTCAGTATTGCTGTAAATGAGCACATTCAGTTGATATAGGGTGTAGTGTAGTGTACAGTAGGGTATTGTGTTGGTCAGGCTACCTGCTCTGTGTAGGATTGGCCGGCTGTTGTTGTCCGAGTTGTCCAGGAAGAGCATGATGGTGGGAGCTGGTCTGTCTAGCCTCTCTACTGCTGCTGCACTGGTGGTGGTGGTTGTGGTAGTAGATGGCATTGTGGTACTGGCTGTTGTTGTTGTTGCTGCCATTGTTGTTGTGGTAGTGACAGCAGTTTCTGTGGTGGTTGTCGAGTCAGCTGTGGTTCCCTTTATGGTTTCCAAGATGATTTCAGCGCCTCCGTCCTCCGAGTGTGTCTCTTTGACGTGTTGGACGGTTTGAGTCTTGGCAGAGTTGTCTGAGGATAAAGGGATGAAGTGTTGGAAAGCAGGCCCTTGAATTTAGTTACTCAAAATCAAACTCTGGAGGGGCCTTGTCTTCACGAGATTTCATTAGAATTAACTGACTAAAATAGAGCCTCAGAGCCACAGGCCCTGTATGAGCTGCTTTTGAGACCTCTGTCAGAGAGACAGACACTGTACAGTACCAGAGATTTCCCGGGGGCCACATCAAAGGGGAATGCATTAGTTATGCAGCACACAGAGCATGCCAGCTTCCTCTCACTTTCTCTGTCCCCTCCTCTGTAACCAAGTCGGTCCCGCTAACCTCTGCCTCTGCCTGTTTGGATTCAGAATTCCACAGTCCTCACATGACATTTTCTTATCCTTGGCCATGGAGAGAGAATAGCAGAACAGAGGACAGTACCAGGAGGAGAGGGCCAGGCTGAGTCTGCTCGCCTCTGTTACTCATATTACTGGAAATGTATCAGTCTAACTGAAATCCCAAATTTCCCGCCTGATACAAACTGCCATGAAGGTCATGGGTGTGAGGCAACACTATTTCTGAACAGACAAACGGAGAAAATGATTTCAGATCCCTCCCATGTACTATACTCTGAATATCCGCTCCTCCCCTCAAGTAGATGCTATAGGGTCCTCATGTGTAAGCTGAACAGCTAGAAGCACTCCTTCATTCCCATGTCCATCAAATACCTGAACAGCAATATGTAAAGTGTGTTAGTACGCCACTGACAGAATAAGGGAATAGGCAAAGTATTATGTATGTGGCTATATGAGAAGTGTATCATGCTAAGAGTAAAGTGCAATGTATGTATTATGTTGAGTGTGCAATGTACAGTGTTTATTTTGTATACAGCAGTACTGTGTGTCTAAGACAATTTTCCCATTGGAACATTAAAGTTAATCCTATCCTGTCCTATCCTGTTCTACCCTAGCCTACTCTCACTTCCTGTGCTGCTAGACACATGTGAGATAAAACGCCTCTCCCTGCTACATAAGCAGCGCATCTGCACAACACTCGCTCTCTGAACCTCATAGTGCCAGCCGTGCACACTACCTGACCACATGTATCTGTTAGAGGCTTAACAGCAAGATAGAGAGTCAGGGAAAGCCTTAGGAATCAGGAGGCAGGCATAGATAAGATAATGTGCTGTGGGTCTCTAGAGTCAAAATCACAGGTATTGTTGTGGTGAAAGAAAAGCCACATTGTCTTTTATCTAATAGATGCAATTCACCTTTGAAAAAAAGGCCCTCCTGTTCTTTGTGAGAGATTATGGAAAGTAAGCTGATTCGCTTCACTGGATTGACAAAAGTGGCTGGACTCACCAAAGTATGGCTAAACGGCTAGGCATGGCAGAACACATGATCTAACAGCATATGTGCATCTGAACCTTGAGCAAACCTAGCATACCTATCCATTCAACTAGAGTTACCCAGCAAACCAAAATTGGTTCCCAGAACATTCGTTAGGTTGTAGCAAATGTTCTCATGACACAAAAAAATGTCCAGACGTGCTGATGATTATAAAATGTTTGTATAAAACATTCGCCTGATGTTACTAGAACGTTCTTAGAACACATTTAATCTGTTCTTTAAATGGTCCCAGAATGTTTCTTTAGGTTGTAGGAACATTGTGGGCATATAACAAGAGATTCCGAAAACACTTAAACTGTCCATTTAGGCTGACATTCAGATAATGTTTCTATCTGGGTGCACAAAACCTTTGATGTTGCAAGAATGTTAACAAAAAATCCTTTCTGAGTTCTTTATAGGTTCCCAGAACCAGTTGTGGGAATAATGTGGGTACATTACAAGAGATAGGTTCCCAAAACACAAAAGTGTGATGACATTCATACAATGTTTTGACCTGATATTACCACAACATTCTCAGCATGCAAATGTCTAGCTTCTTAAAACCTGTTTGGGATAGGGGGCAGCATTTTCACTTTTGGATTGAATAGCGTGCCCAGAGTGAATTGCCTCCTACTCTGTCCCAGATATTACTAGTATTGGATAGAAAACACTCCGAAGTTTCCAAAACTGTATGAATGATGTCTGTGAGTATAACAGAACTCATATAGCAGGCGAAAACCTGAGAAAAAATCCAAACAGGAAATGGGAAATCTGAGGTTTGTAGATTTTCAAAGCTTGGCCTACCAAATACAGTGTCTATGGGGTCAAGTTGCACTTCCTAAGACTTCCACTAGATGTCAACCGTCTTTAGAAACTTGTTTCAGGCTTCTGCTACAAAGGAGAGGGGAATGAGAGCTGAATCAGTCATGGGTCTGGCAGAGTGTCTCACGCTCGTGACGCGCGGTCCCGACAGAGTTAGCTCTCGTTCCAGTGCTTTTCTACAGACAATGGAATTCTCCGGTTGGAACCTTATTGATGATTTATGTTAAAAACATCCTAAAGATTGATTCCATACATCGTTTGACATGTTTCTACGACCTGTAATGAAACTTTTCTACTTTTTGTCTGGACGTAGTGCTCGCGCCTCATGAAGATGGATTACTGGGCTGAACACTCTAACAACAAGTGGCTATTTGGACATAAATTATGGACTTTATGGAACAAATCAGTCATTTATTGTAGAACTGGGATTCCTGGGAGTGCCTTCTGATGAAGATCGTCAAAGGTAAGTGAATATTTATAATGTTATTTCTAACTTCTGTTGACTCCAACATGGCGGATATTTCTTTGGCTGGATTGGGCTGTCTCAGATTATGCTTTTTCCGTAAAGTTTTTTTGAAACAGAGGTTGCATTAAGGAGAAGTCTATCTTTAATTATGTGAATAACACTTGTATCTTTTATCAAAATCACCGGATGTTTCGGAATCAAAACATCACTGCACATAATGCAACATGAAAACTGATATTTTTGGATATAAATATCCACATTATCGAACAAAACATACATGTATTGTGTAACATGATGTCCTATGAGTGTCATCTGATGAAGATCATCAAAGGTTAGTGATTAATTAACCTAACACATTCATATGTTGTGCATTCGCTGTAAAGCCTTTTTGAAATCGGACACGATAGGTAGATTAACAAGAAGTGTATCTTTCATTTGCTGTTTTGGACTTGTTAAAGAGCGACTGCCTTTAAAAAGCAACAAATCCCTCAGATTATTTTCTATGTTGCATCAATTCAAGTCGGAAACAGTTATTCTAGTGATACAATTGAATACAAAGCGTAAATAGGATAATTTTGGTCATAAAGTCAGTTTTCTCTTAACCTCTCTGCGCACGGAACCCGGTAGCGGGATGAAATTCGACAACATACGGTGGTCGCTACATAAATAGTCATATCAAACATTCATGAAAATACAAGTGTCTCACATATTTCGAAAGCCTAGAATCTTGCTAATCCAACTGCGTTGTCAGATTTAAAAACGGATTTACTACGAAAGAATACAATGCGATTATCTGAGGATAGAGCCCCATAAAAAACAACTATTTCAACCAGCACAGGCGTAACAAAATCACAAACGGCAATAAAATAAATTGTTTACCTTTGACGATCTTCCTCTGTTTGCAATCCTAATGCTCATTGTTACACAATGAATGGTCTATTGTTTGATAAAATCCATTTTTATAGCCTAACACGAAACATTTTGTGAACCGCTTGTGTCGTGAATTCCGTCTCATTCCATTTTCGACGACACACTCGAGGTAAATACACACACAGAACTTGACTTTTCCAGTCATGTTTGGTTTCATTGCAATCAACTGGTTTGTTTGTAACACAACCAAACCTGATGGGTCATTTCGCGTGACGTATTGACTGAAAGAAACCGATTTGAAGACATTAAGTAATGACATCATTGTGCACCAATGATTTGCCCGCTGTTTCGTTGATTGACTATTTTAACCCAATGACCACTGATCTAGCTGGGTAGATAGCCAATGAGCTGAGGTAAACGGCAATATGTAATGTTTATGTGTTGGAAGACCAACCCATGTAGTAAACTCTGGCGTAAAGAGGGTCATTCGCCATTGAAGTTTCATACCGGAAGGAGCAACACATGTTGCGCACAGGGTTGTTTTGGTAAAGCGCATATTCAGCTGTTTATATATCAATCAGTATGGCGACTAAGTCAGGGAAAGCTAAATCTAAGTCTAGATATACAGATGTAAACACAATTTAAGAAGAAATTGATCGAGGACGATTCATTTAGCGATTCCCAAATGGCGGAATATTTTTTGAACGGATAGGACATCGTTTTGGACTGGTAAGTTCTTCTCATGCTAATGCCGTTGTTTGATATTAACAATCTAAAATATTATTTGTGAAATGAAATAGCCTATTTGAGGCTGTTGAGGGGAGGGCAGGCCCACAACAATGGCCATAGTGAAATGGAGACAGTAGATACAGCTGGTCTGTTGTAATATAATAGAGACAGTAGATCTAGCTGAAATGTCATAATATAAATGAGACAGTAGATCTAGCAGGTCTATAATAATATATTCAACCTTATGTTCCCTGTACTCTACATATATATGTTTATTATACCTGTTGATACAGGGCTCATATGTGAAACTATTCTAACTGAACATATTCTTTCACAGTGACACTGACTTCGAATGGGAGCCCCCAGTGCCAAGGTGTCCATCCCCCACTGAAGCTGTTCATCCAGCTCCTGCCACAAGTGGTGTTCATCTGCCCAAATGTATTTCTGCAGGCATGGATGTGCTATGGCACCTGGCATCAGCAGCATAATATTGTGTAGAGGACTGAGGGTCTTCCAAATATTGAAAGTGTTATTTTATAAATGTATATTTTTTTTTCTTCATGTTTTTTCTCCATTTTTTTTTGGGGGGGGGGGGGGTGTTAGAATACCATTTTGGTATTTTGTATATAGTTATTCCATTCAAAATGTATAACTTCACCAATTTGGCCACTTGGGTACATTTGGGCTACTTGTGTGGGACACCTGGGTCACTTCATGATAAATGTCATGTAGCACACTCATTTTGGAAGTTATCATTCTGAAACTTTGCACAAGTACTATTGCCCTCTTATGTTTTTCACTGAAATTGTCCAAGGCCCTTCTCCCCCGATTGCTCAGTTTGGCCGGGCAGCCAGCTCAAGGAAGAGTCTTGGTGGTTTCAAACTTCTTATATTTAAGAATGATTGAGGCCACTGTGTTTTTGGGGCCCTTCAATGCTGCACAATTTTTGTTGGTACCCTTCGCCAGATCTGTGCCTCGGCACAATAATGTCTCAGAGGTCTTCGGAAAATTCCTTTGACCTCGTGGCTTGGTTTTTATTCTGACATGCACTGTCAAATCTGGGACCTTATATAGACAGGTGTATCCCTTTCCAAATCTTGTACAATCAATTGAATTTACCACAGGTGGACTCCAATCAAGTTGAAGTAACATCAAGATAGTCAATGGAAATAGAATGCACTCAAGCTCAATTTTGAGTCTCAGAGCAAAGGGTCTGAATACTTATGTAAATAAGGTATTTCAGTTTTTTTTTAAATACATTTGCCAAAATGTCTAAAAACCTGTTTTCGCTTTATCATTATGGGGTATTGTGTGTAGATTGATGAGGGTGGGAAATTATTTAATCAATTTTAGAATAAGGTTGTAAGGTAACAAAATGTGGAAAAAGTGAAGGGGTCTGAGTACGTTCCGACTGCACTGTAGATGTAAAATTGCGCAACTAAAACATAATCTGCAATTTTTTCAAATTAATGACAGATTTCTTGAGTTATCTTAGATTCATCCTGGGGATTTTGAGTAAGTGAAATAGGCTTCCGTGTCTACAGTGTCTCATGCAGGACAAACATCATTAACCAAATGCAGAATCAGTCAGAAAACACTCCTCCAAGACTGAAATCGCATTACAGCGTTACAAGTACACAGCATATGAAGAGGATGGGAATATTTGAATAACTCAAACATTTAGTTCTGTTTCCTGATTGACCATATTACAGTGAAAAAACCCTGAAAGGCCACAGTTATCTCCTGGTGGCACAGAGGGTTAATGATCTGGTTGCTGATTTTAGGATTGCAGATCCCACATATTCTTTAACCATGTTTCTTTTGAAGAAAACTGTGAAATTGAGGCTCAGATACACTCTACTAAAAGAGAGGATGTATTTATTTCATCCAGTTTTTTTTATCTAGCCAGAAATGCAGAATTTAGACTAACTGTAAAAAAAATGTGCAAAAAATTGAATGTTCAACGTTTTAAAAAGACACACCCAATATAATTCCTACTTTGAGTCGCTTGACATGGTCCCCCCTCTCTTATTGTTCATGATCTGAAAAGCAAAACTGATCCTAGATGAGCACTCATAGTTTTGGATACCCTGTAAATATGGGCCCAGCAGTATGCCGTATATAAAGAGGATGGGTCAGGTGATGGTGAATAACTCAGTTATCAGGTATATCCCTGGGTTAGTTATGTGTAAGAAGGCTAAAAAGGAAGAATGGAATTCCTGATTGACCATACTGCCACACTGAAAAAAGAAGGCGTAAGAGAGCTTAAAAAAACCTGACTTGGGAACCAAACATTGGTGGTTCAAACACCACATGTGCATATTTTCAGTGTATGAAGTGTAAAGATATAATTGTGTTTGTACTGTATGATTGAAGGCTGTTCCAATGTTGTCTAAATTAAAATGCTGTGTACAATACAGTCCTCAAATGCAAATTGCCATTAAATCTGTAGAGAAACATACTGGGATGTATTCCAATCTGCTTTAAGCAGCTACACATTTGCATGCTGAGAATGTAGTGGTAATATTAGGAAAAACTTAAATATAGCATGTTCTAGAAATTTTCTGAATACCTCTAAGACAAGGTCAACTGTGGAGTACTAGTCAAAGGTCCGGACACACTTTTTCTTTATTTTTTATTTATTTTTTACTATTTTCTACATGGTAGAATAATAGAAGACATCAACACATATGGAATCATGTAGTAACCAAAAAAAGTGTTAAACAAATCAAAATATATTTTATATTTGGGATTCTTCAAAGTAGCCACCCTTTGCCTGTACAACTTTGCACACGCTTGACATTCTCTCAATGTCTTCACTATTATTCTACAATAAAAGAAAAACCATTGAATGAGTGGGTGTGTCCAAACTTTTGACTGGTACTGTATGTTGCGTGAACATCAATGGAATATTATGTTAAACCTAAAACAAATATACTATGAACGTCATAAAAACAGACTTAGTTGGAAATTGTGGAACATTATGCAACATTGTGGGAATGTTCTGTGCAACATTTGTGAATATCACAAGAATATTCTTGTAAAATTAAGGGAATGTCCTGTGCAACCTAACTTCAACATTGAATGAATGTCATCACAACTGAGCATATTTTTTTATTTTCGCAACCATGTGTGTGAGGTTTATACTTTTGTTTCAAAGTAGATTTGTTTAAGACTACCAAGAAACACTGTGTGACACTGATTTAACCCACGGTAGTAAAAGGTTTTAAGATGGTGTGTCGCCTTGTTAATGTCCAAAAGCGGAAGGCTCTCTTTCCATTTCCCCTGAAAACCAGAACATCCAGTTGTTGGGGACTCGGCAGAGGCTAGCAACAACCTAACCAACGTTCTGGGAACTTTCACAGTTTGCTGGGAAAACGTTGCTTGTACATTGTGTTATTACATTACCTGGAAAACTAATGAGAACATTTTGTGGATGTTCTGTGGTGTTGTGCAGAACAAGGAGAACAAACCAAAGGTATTTATTACATAAAAAAAAGTTTTGGGGATGTTATCATACTAATGTTAGATAAAACTCTAACTAGAGATTAATGGGAATCTTAGCTAATGTTCTGGGAATGGTCTCGGTTTGTTTGGTATTGAGTATTAACTATTCTGTAACCACTCCCTCTTCAATCAGGGTTGATTGGAAAATGCTTTGTTTAAAAGAAGACATTGTATCATCATATCTTTGTACTCCCTGATGAAGGCCATGCAGCCGAAACGCTTCGGACTTTTAAAATCTTTGTTCCATTGAACATGCTATACAAATAAATACATTTTTATTAATTATATGAAGAGTGCCTTGGTCCTTCTTTCTTTTTGTAAACTTAAAGAGGATTTGAAGGAGTCATGAAATGTTTTGTCAACTTTCATCTGCACAGTGATGAGGTTCTCCCACACATTGTGTGCTAGGCGTGAAGCTGGGGCATGTCCTGGATGTGGCAATGTTATTGAAACAGCATTCCTTTAGCTCGATGTATTATGTCAATACAAAAAATGGATTTCCTGCTCGCTGAATGCACACAAGCAATGTGATCCTCCAATGGCCCAAGCCCTGCTTTGTTAAAAAACAACAGCAGGATAAGTCTTGTCCTGAGGATCTGGTGATCTACAAGATGAAGGGTTCACTGTTTTACTTCCTCTAGCAGAGCTGCCAAGAGTATACATGTAGCAGGAAGATTTACACTCTTTTATCACACCAGTGCGAGAACATCATCTTTCACTCAAATCTAAATGGCTTGATCTATACAGGAATAGAATGTACAATATCTGTCTCCGTTGGGAACATGAAATATTTTTGTATTCGTTTTTGAAATTTATCTAGGCATGTCAGTTAAGAACAAATTCTCATTTTATAATGACGGCCTACCCCGGCCAAATCCTCCCCTAACCCGGACGACGCTGGGCCAATTGTGTGCCGCTCCATGGGACTCCAGATCAGTGTTGTGCAATGCAGATCATGCATTATGTAATGAAGACCCCCCCAAAAGAGTATAACTTACATTTGAATTGGTTTAGTTTATAACAATCACAATAGGGTCTGAGCACATTAGAACAGCATATAAATGATCTCATACAGGCTGGCTGAGCGCTGCTAACTCAGCTGAAGTCACATTCTAATGTTGTCTTAAGGGGTGAGGGGGCTCCATACACACTGGGCTGGGAGAGAGAGTGGTCAAACTCTCCCCCTGTATCGGCCCCTTTTCTCTCACCTTTACTGCCTGTGACATGCCCGTCCCCATCCACCTTGGCTGCTTTGTAGTATGTGATGCCCCTCACTACCCCCGGCTGGTGCCCTGCCACTTTGGCCTTGGCTGTGGGGTCAGGCTTGATGGGCTTCCCAGGTTTGGTGCTCTCTTTCTTGGGTTTTACAACCTTTTCCTTGGGCGGCTTGGGAGGGGGCTTAGATGCAGGGGACTTTTTGTTAGGTTTTTTTACGGTCTCTTTGGTTTTCTCATCATTGGTGTCCTGTAAACATTAACATTCAAGCCTGTGATTTACGGTGCGTCTGTGTGGGCATGTGAACGTTTGTGTGTGTTTGATGTGTAATTTGTGAGCAAGCTTTTGTGTGTGTGTGTGTGTGTTTGTTTGAGACACACTTACCTGAGCTTTGGTCTCTGTTTGGTCTTTCTGCAGTAGCTGCAGCCCCAGGCTGGAGATCTCCTTCTTGATGCTCATCATGATGTTTGAGTAGTTTTCATACCTCTTAAACTGGTTTGTCAGAGTGACCATGCTGTCCCTTACAAACTCATTGTCCCGAGTCAGGTTGGTCTTGATTGTCTGGAGAAACAGACGTGTTCTAAGAGTCAGACCAAAATAACTCTAACCAGAAAGGAACCCTTTTGTAAATAGATTATAAAAACGTTACTTTGTGTGACTCGTACTCTGGCGGAGCCAGTCACACAAATCTCTATCCCCATTCTAGTACATCTTTTCCTGTTAGAGAAGTGAATAACTGTAGGGTTACTGTAGCCATGCAGTTTAAGGGGGGGGGGATTACTAGTATCCAATCACAAACCATTTAATCAGCTCTGTCTCCATAAAGGACCGTAGACAGCTTTAACAGCTTAGAACCCTTGGAAAGATCCCAATACACTCAAACACAGTATGTAGAAAGGCATGCAAACCTAGTGTACCCTGGTTGTTGTTTTATGTCCAAGTTATTGTGGCACTTGTTCCACTATACCAGGACGTTGTTTTTTGTGCTTACCTCCTCTAGTGTGTTCATCTGGGAGACCACCTTATTGATGTAGGAGTGAACCTTCATGAGGTCCAGACTGTACAGCGTCCCCTCCAGTAGGTCCACCATGGAATGAAGCTGCACACCCACAGCACAGAGGAGAGTATTAACACGAAACAACAACCAGGCTTAATCTATGGCTAAGTCTAAATCCACTGAGGATGGCCTGGGGCCGAAACGTTTGTGTTTTGTTTTCACCTTTCCATTATGCAAATTCTTGCACTATCATTTTTTTGGGGTGCACAGTGATGTTCTAATAAACATGTTTATTTTTCATTCAAGCCTCAGTTTTTGACAGTGTGCGGGTCGCCATCTCTTCCAGTATTCTTTTTTTTTTACTCCTATGTACCTGACACTATTCAGTAGTAAGGAACTTAAAAGAGTGCAGAAGGCCTAAATCCAGTCAGATCACACATCTGGTTCTGGTTGTTCTGTTCATATGCTACATAGCGTGCCTCCTCTCCTCTCACTGCCAGTGAAAAAGGAATGTGTGCTTCAGATATGAAGGTCCTCAGAGGTGCTGAGATGTTATTAGCAGATGGATATCAGACAGACAATCCAGTGATGTCATAGTGAACTGTCTGTGTAACAACCTGGGACACCTTGAAGCTTTCATTTGAACAATTACTCATTAAATCCTGTTTCTGCTTCTCCCATGGTTACGTATACTGTATCTTCAGGATCAAACCACACACATGTAATCAGGGTCTCTGGTCACTGTCTTTACACAGTCAATTACCTAATTTTACTACTAACATTTACAGTTATAAGGTTATTTTGCCACCAAGTTACAGTTAGTGTCTGTTACTGCTGCACCTCCCGTCACCTTGAGAAGCTCTGGGGCCTGTTTCTTCAGCTTCTCCATCTTCCACTCATTCTCGCAGGGGTTGAGGGATGAGGGAGGGGCTGTGCAGGAACACTTGCAGTCCGATCCAGAGCTGACGGTCTCCACCGTGTAGAAGTCCTCCACCCGTGCTTTTCCGCTCCTCAGATGCTGGCACGCATCCTTGCTCAGTGGCCTCATGATGCACTTACATCGACAGTCTGAGCCCTCCGATGTCATCCGCACCGGCTCTGTCTCCCCAAAGATCTGACAAGAGAGAGAGTTGAAGAGAAGGGATGAAATGGACCGATTACACCGGTTTTAAATAGAGTGGTGTAGGAGTGGTTGACTAAAGTATTCTTGACATGTGTGAACTGGATATGGTTCCCGTCCCTCAGCTACAGGAGGCAATCACAGCCTGGAATGATGTCACAACGTGGGGTTGAATGTGAGAGTGCCAGTCTGGAGGCTGAGCAGCATTCAAGCAGAGACATTCTGTGAAAGCAACTCTATCTGACCCATAGTGATCAATGGTCAGGATTTAACTTTGACATTATGATTCATAAATATATATGCTGAGCTTGGGTTCTCTCACAGGAGTCTATGGAGAGTTGTTCCAATGTTCTGAATGACTCCCTCCCCGGTGGACATACTATGAATAGTAAATACATTTTCTTAGGAGAGAAACAAAAGCAAGGAAAGGAACGTGATCCTGGGACATTTACCACATGCTTCATCTCCTTTGAAGCACATGAAAGGCCCAGTCAGACATGTGATATACCATAGATTTATTGCATATCTTATTGAATGTTCAGTTGTTGTTGGTAAGAGGTGAATGAGTGCCAAACCTTCATTCCACAGAGAGCTTAAGGTGTCACAGTAGTTCTCAAGTGCCTGTCTCTCTGTCTGTGACGGGCACGGCTCTGTTCATCTTCCCATGTCTGGCCATCTCTCATTTTGCGATGATGGTAAAAAAATGTTTTTAGTTTTTTTTACATAATGTTTCCACCATCATTTCTTATGGTCAGAAAAGAGCTTCTGGACATCAGAACAGCTATCATTAACCTCGATTTGGACGAGGCGAAAGACATTGATTATCCTGGACCAGGAGGAGACGGTGCTATAGAGGCTGGCGTGTGGGACACCTGATGAGACTACATCGAAGAGTGGATAAACCTCCTGTACCCTCCGTTCTATTGGCAAACGTGAAATCTCTGGAGAATAAACTTGATGAGCTCTGTTCGAGACTATCCTATCAACGTGATCTGAAGAACTGTAATATCCTATGTTTCTCCAAGTCATGGCTGAACAAGAACATGGTAAATGTAAATCTAGCTGGTTTTTCTGTACATCAGCAGGACAAAATGGTGGTGTCAGGTAAGCTCAGGGGAAGGGTGTGTGTCTCTTTGTTAACAACAGCTGGTGCGCAATCTCTAATATTAAGGAAGTCACGAGGTTCTCCTCGCCTGAGTTAGAATACCTCATTATAAGCTGTAGACCATACTATTTACCAAGAGTTTTCATCTATATTTTTTGTAGCTGTCTATTTACTCCCACAAACCGATGCTGGCACTAAGCCTACACTCAACGAGCTGTATAGTGCCATAAGTAAACAAGAAAATGCTCACCTAGAGGTGGCGCTCCCAGTGGCCGGTGACTTCATAAAAAATAAATAATAATTGTGGTACTTTTTACCCCTTTTTTCTATCTCATTTCATGATATACAATTGTGCCATCGCTGCAACTCCCGTACGGACTCGGGAGAAAAGAAAGACGAGAACCATGCGTCCTCCGAAACATGACCCTGCCAAGCCGCACTACTTCTTGACACACTGCTCGCTTTATCCGGAAGCCAGCCACACCAATGTGTTGGAGGAAACACCGTACAACTGGCAACTGAAGTCAGCGTGCGTGCATGGCCGGGTCACCACAAGGAGTCACTAGAGCGCAATGGGACAAGGACATCCCAGCCGTCCAAACCCTTCCCTAACCCGGACGAAGCTGGGCCAATTGTGCACCGCCTCATGGGTCTCCCGGTCGCAGTGGCCGGTGACTGTAATGCAGGAAAACTGAAATCCATTTAGCCTAATTTCTACCAGCATGTCACCTGTGCAACTAGAGGCAAAAAACTCTAGATCACCTTTACTTCACACACATAGACGCATACAAAGCTCTCTCTCAACCTCCATTTGGCAAATCTGACCATAACTCTATCCTCCTGAGTCCTGCTTGCAAGCAAACATTTCAATAGGATTTACCAGTGATGTGCTCAATATGGAACTGGTCAGATGAAGCGAATGCTAAGCTACAGGACTGTTTCGCTAGCACAGACTGGAATATGTTCTGGGATTCATCCGATGGCATTGAGAAGTTTACCACATCAGTCACCATCTTCATCAATAAGTGCATTGATAATGTCGTCCCCACAGTGACCGTATGTACATACCCCAGCCAGAAGCCATGGATTATAGACAACATCCGCACTGAGCTAAAGGCTAGAGCTGCCGACTTTCAAGGAGCGGGACACTAATCCAGATAAGAAATCCCGCTGTGCCCTCCGAAGAAACCTTCAAAACAGGCAAGCGTAAATACAGGACCAAGATCTAATCTTACTCCACAGGATCTGACGCTTGTTGGATGTGGCAGGGCTTGCAAACTATTACAGATTACAAAGGGAACCCCAACCGCAAGCTGTCAGTGATGTAAGCCTACCAAACAATTGAAATACCTTCTATGCTTGCCTCGAGGCTAGCAACACTGAATCATGCATGAGAGCACCAGCTGTTCACGATCTCCGTAGCCGATGTGAGTAAGACCTTAAACAGATTAACATTCACAAGGCCACAGGGCCAGACGGATTACCAGGACACTTACTCAGCGTATGCTCTGAACAGCTAGCAAGTGTCTTCACTGACATTTTCAACCTCTCCCTGCCCCAGTCTGTAATACCTACATGTTTCAAGCAGACCACCATAGTCGTTGTTCCCAAGAATGCCAAGTTAACCTGTGTAAATGAGTGCCAAACCTTCATTCCACAGAGAGCTTAAGGTGTCACAGTCCGTGCACTCCACACTGCCCTTTCCCACCTGGACAAAAGTAACACCTACATGAGAACAGTGTGCATTGACTACAGCTCAGCATTCAACACCATAGTGACCTCCAAGCTCATCACTAAACTAAAGATCCTGTGAACACCTCCCTCTGCAACTGGATCCTGGACTTCCTGATGGTCAGCCTCCAGGTGGTGAGGGTAGGCAACAACTCATCCGCCACGCTGATCCTCAACATGGGTTCCCCTCAGGGGTGAGTGCTTAGTCCTCTCCTGTACTCCCTGTTCACTCATGACTGAGTGGCTGTGCACAACTACAACACCATCATTAAGTTTGCCGACGATGTGACGGTGGTAGGCCTGAACACCAATGATTAGTAAGTCTACAAGGAGGAGGTCAGAGACTTGGTAGTGTGGTGCCAGGACAACAAACTCTCCCTGAACGTCAGCAAGTCAAAGGAGCTGATCGTGGACCACAGGAAATGGAAGGCCGAGCACGCCCTCATCCACATAAATCGGGGCTATAGTGGAGCAGATAGAGAGCTTCAAGTTCCTCGTTGTCCACATCACTAAGGAATTATCATGGTCCACACACACCAACACAGTCGTGTTTTCCATCAACACAGCCTCAATTCATCAGGGCATGGACTCTACAAGGTGTCAAAAGCGTTCCCCAGGGAGGCTGGCCCATGTTGACTCCAATGCTTCCCACAGCTGTGTCAAGTTGGCTTGATGTCTTTGGGTGGTGAACCGTTCTTATTTTTTTAAATTATTTTTTTTTACCCCGTTTTCTCCCCTATTTCATGGTATCCAATTGTTTTTTAATAGCTACTATCTTGTCTCATCGCTACAACTCCCGTACGGGCACAGGAGAGACGAAGGTTGAAAGTCAAGCGTCTTCCGATACACAACCCAACCAAGCCGCACTGCTTCTTAACACAGCGAGCATTTAACCCGGAAGCCAGCCGCACCAATGTGTCGGAGGAAACACCATACACCTGGCAACCTTGGTTAGTGCGCGGCCCGCCACTGGAGTCGCTGGTGCACGATGAGACAAGGATATCCCTACCGGCCAAGCACTCCCTAAACCGGACGACGCTAGGCCAATTGTGGGTCGCCCCACGGACCTCCCGGTCGCGGCCGGTTACGACAGAGCCTGGGCGCGAACCCAGAGTCTCTGGTGGCACAGCTGGCGCTGCAGTACAGCGCCCTTAACCACTGCACCACCAGGGAGGCCCTGGGTGGTGAACCGTTCTTGACACACACAGGAAACTGTGGAGCGTGAAAAACCCAGCAGCGTTGCAGTTCTTGACACACTCAAACCGGTGCACTTGGCACCTACTACCATACCCCGTTATAAGACATAAATCTTTTGTCTTGCCCATTCACCCTCTGAATGACACACATACACAATCCATGACTCAATTTTCTAAAGGCTTCCAAATCCTTTAACCGGTCTCCTTCCGTTCATCTACACTAATTGAAGTGGACTTAACAGGTGACATCAATAAGGGATCATAGCTTTCACCTGGATGCACCTGGTCATTCTATGTCATGAAAAGAGCAGGTGTTTTGTACACTCAGTGTATATAGCCAAGTCCTCGTTACTCATTGTGTATTTATTTATTGTGTTTTTATTTTTCTATTCTATCTCTTTTTCTCTCTCTCTGCATTGTTGTGTAAGTAAGCATTTCACTGGTAGTCGACACCTGTTGTTTACGAAGCATGTGACAAATAAACTTTGATTTGATGTAGAGGCCAGGGGGTCGCTGCACTCTGATGCTAAGCTCGTCTTCCAGCATCTTCTGGGGCCCAGCTCCCTCTCAGACCCTCTGTCCAGGGTTAACCTGTCATCTTCCCCCAATGAGATTTAGGGATCTCTATAAACCCTGTGGCAGGCCCACATGTGGTACCACTTAGGGGAGAGTGGGGTAAGTTGAGTGGTTTTTACGTTCTTTCTGACAAAGGTCTCTACATACAGTGCCATGAAAAGGAACTTGCCCCCTTCTGATTTATACTTATTTAATTTAGTTAATTAACAAAGTTATGCAACACCCAATTCCCCTGTGTGAAAAAGTAATTGCCCCCTTACACTCAATAACTGGTTGTGCCACCTTAAGCTGAAATGACTGCAACCCTTACTGCAACTCTTACTGTAGTTGTTGATCAGTCTCTCACTTCGCTTTGGAGGAATTTTGTCCAACTCTTGCATGCAGAACTACTTTAACTCAGTAACATTTGTGGGTTTTCAAGCATGAACTGCTCATTTCAAGTCCTGTCACAACATCTCAAATGGGATTAGGACTGGACTTCGACTAGGCCATTCCAAAACTTCAAATATATTTCAGGATGGTATGTATCGCTGAAAATAATTAGAATTCATGAAAACACTACAGTTTTGAAAACATCGCTTGTCCAAATAAAGTGGTCTCTTGGCATCACTTACCCCTGGTATAGGGTCAATTAAGCCACCTACAAATTTCTGTACTGAATGAAATATTACCACTAACTTTTTAAAGCCATGTCTATCTTTATTTCCCAAATGCAATTCAACACAATCATAATTGCTTTTTAAAATTGGAATAATTGTAAGCATATTTTAACTAAAAAACACAGTACTTAAAAAAAAAAAACTTTTGTCACGTGTGCTTCTTCTCCGGCCTCTAGGTCACCAGGCTGCTTGTTATGGCGCACGCCTGTCACCATTATTACACGCACCTGCACGTCTTCAGACTCACCTGGACTCCATCACCTCCCTGATTACCTTCCCTATATAGTCACTCCCTTTGGTTCCTTCCCCAGGTGTCATGGTTTCTGTTTCAGTTTCATGTCTGCGTGCTGTTCGTGTTTCTTGTTTTGTATTATATTCTGTTTATTTTATTAAAACGCTCACTCCCTGAACTTGCTTCCCAACTCTCAGCGCACAGTGTTACAACTTTTAACATAGGCCAGGTCATGTTACCTCATATCCCAGCGATAATGCCTTGAATTGACCCTGAGAAGAAAACACTTATATTTGCTCAACTTGCCATTGGCTCAACCACTGGCTCAACTTACCCCGAGGCAAACATTTTGACTATTGGCTCACACAGCTACAAGGATGCACCTTCATGCTAGATTTAGGACTTCATATTGAAGCTTATAAAGCCCCCAACTGACGTATAGAACAATCTTAAAAGTATCTACTTTGGTTAAGATACAAGCATCATGAAACATCTAACACACTAAATGAATTTGACTTGGTGAAAATCTGTGTTTTGGACCTAACTTGCTTACCACTTTTCCCATGTGGTTTCTTCCTTCACAGACTCTATGAAATGATGACCTCTTCCTAAATATTTGGTCAAATCATACATTGTGTGTATGGTTTCCTAGAAGAACGGGTGACTCATCTTACCCCTTTGACTCAACTTGCTCCACTCTCCCCTACAGCAGCACAAGAATGCAGCACGGGATTCTTCATTAAACCATCTCTGTCTGTCTCTATCTCTTTGAAATGTGACTCTGTCTGTCTGAGCCCTTACTTTGCCACATTGTATCAAGACATGATAAACATATCAACTCTGCACTCAATCAAGGTATTTCTGGAAGAATCGTCAGTCCTGTCCTTCACCAAATCCACACTGGGCACGTAAACTGTAGATCGGGGCAAATATCTATGGAGATCAAGTCTTCTTGCCAATGTGAGTAAAGAGAAAACCCAAGGAGAGCATCCACACAACTGTGCACAAATATCGAGTGACTGAGTGGTCTCTGGGAGTGAGGATTTTTATGGAGGCCAGACACTGTAGGCTGGCGAGGGGAGAGAGAGGGGTGGAGAGGGGGGGGGGGGGGGGGCTCATTAGTGGAGGAATGCAGCCTGTGACAGCGGTGGGGGGGGCAGTACCCTCCATTACTGTAGACTTACACTCAGAGGGGTCTTTGATTATGGGGCAGGACCCCTGTGTGCATAGTGGCCAGCCATTCCTGACCCATGTCAAGTAAAAAAGGCAGTGGGTTGACAAATGCTACAACCACATGAAAACAGAGTGGATTAGCAGATTAAAGTTCCCTTGGAGGGGTTGTGCCCAAAGCCCTGCTGCGCCTTATTGTTCCATCACAGACCCAGGCGATCCAAACCCAGCCTGCTCCTTAGCAACATCAGCTTAAGTTTCTTCTAGTACCAACTAAGCATGGCAAACCTAGTGGAATTCCTGCCAGCTTGATTGGGTTTGGTTGCCTCCTCGACACCTGTATTTGGGATAGTGTGCATTTGTGTATTGACCAACAGGGAAGAGTTCGTACACACTATTCATGTGCAGCCTCTTCCCTATCAATCCTCTTTCCTTTACACACAGACCGGAGCAAGTTGGACTTCAGCTGTCCTAATTCTAAAGAAATGATATTGGCTGTGAGAACCGTTATTGTCCTTGCTCTGTTCATATGAGAACAGACACAAGAGCATTTGTAATTAAGACCGTTAAGAGCTTAATGCATGCTTTGAGCTTGGCGCCGTAGGCTTTGACCTCTGAGAGCAGTCAAGTTTCAGGTCAAAAGAATAGGACTCAAATACAAACTTTGGTCTGCACAATCGGCGGAAGGGACCCGACTGCACAGCTTCACATTCACACACTCCACAGACCACAGTACATGATTAGATCACTCACTCACTGAAGGCCGTGGCCACTCTTACAGCGACTAAGTGAAATCCCAATTGTGTCCACAACTGCTAAAAACAAGATACATTGCACACAATGGCTGGCACATTCCAGGCACTTTTAAGGCTTATCTTTAAACACAGAAAACCAATGTTATTATATGATGGCCTTAAGCGTTACTGTAACATTAACCATGGTCCGTATAAACAAGGATGTCCGTTTCAGACCGTAGGTTTTGTATAATTGTTCAGGCCACCTGCATGTTGTTACTAGGCATACGGCATATGGACTTAACAATGACACTGTAGCTTTCACAAACAAGATAATTAATGTAGGATACTTTCCACAAAAGTGTTTATATTTCTTAATATAAACAGATAAAGGACAGACCCTGTTCCGGGTGTTGTCCACTTCAAAGACGCTCAACTCAGGAAACTGTTTCTGAGGTAAACTGATACAAAGAAATACTTAGTATGACTACTAGAGTGGAATGAATCCACACAGTGTTCATGTCTGGAAAGGGTTTATCTGATGACTAAATCAAAGCAATGATATTTCAGGATAGACAAATGCTAAAGAGAAAGTTCATCTCAGAATAACCGTCTACTAAACTGGAATTCGATGGCCGTAATCCACCAGTTTAGGTTTACACAACAGATGATGGAATATTGACTCAGCTTGACTTTAAGATCATTTTTGACCTATGAAGATATCTGAACTATTTGTTTAAATTCCCCGACGTATCACCTTGCTCTCCAGTCTAAACATTATAGACAAATCTGGAGTCCAAATTCTTGTCCAGAAAGTCCACCTGATTCCTAATCTAATTAGTATTGCTTATGATAAACAGACTTAGTGCCACTGTAAATCTGAACCTGGACTGCAAAAGGAAACGTAAGCCTTCAGCCTGGAGATGAACCATGAGATTGCAGTCCCTAACCTGAACAGAAACTGGCATTAGCACTGGGACGTTAATTAGCTGGACACAAGCTTACTGAGCACTTGCTGCTTTTGGGGGTACACATCCACATTCCGTCCGAGGCTTGCTGCGTTTACACAGGCAGCCCATTTCTGATCTTTTGCCACTAATCGGCCTTTTGACCATTCAGATCAGATCTTTTGCCAATAATTGGCTGTGTAAATGCGGCCATAATGTGTCCGACCGAGCACACTCAGAACATTCCGGTTAACCTCAGTGGCTACTACTGATTGAGCCTAATGAGAGAAGAGTGAGGCAGAGAGAAAGAGGGGCGGATAAAAAAGGTGATGGAAGAGAGAATCAGCTAATCTGTGGAACAGTATCAGATGATTTATCTGTAAACAGTTCTCTCTTAATTATCAGCGCATGTCTGGGGACCACAGTCATGAATGGAATTAGCTGCAATTGCTTTCCTCCCCAGATGCTGTTGTTTTGGGAGCCAGATGTGTGACAGGGCCCACTGGATAGATTGATGGAACTGATAGATAGATCAGTGTCTAATATTCCACATGATTGTACAATTGTATCAAACCTTTACTTGGATGTTTTTTTCCCCCACCATAAAACACAGTGAAGGACCATGGATGTGATAAATGCTGAGTGAGAATGTGCCAGCTGAAGGAGACCCACTGGGCACAGGCGTCAATTCAACATCTATTCCATGTTGGTTCCACGTAATTTCCTTGAAATTACATGGAAACAACATTGATTCAACAAGTGTGTGCTCAGTGGGGATATCTTTCCTGTGTGGAACTAATAGGAAGACCAAGCTGGCTCCTCGTTGGGCACAAACTCACATCATAGCAGTCAGACACAAAGGCTGTGTTTACAAAGGCAGCCCAATTAGGATTCCCCCCCCCTGCTGATTGGTCTTTTGACCAATCACATCGGATCTATTCATATCAGATCTTTTTCAAAGCTAATCTGATTGGTCAAAAGATCATAATTGGGCTGCCTGTGTAAACACAGCCAAGGAGGCGTACAGTAATGCAGACTGGGAAACAGGTGGAGGGCAAGTGGTGCAGAGAATGGGTGAATCATACTTCCCTTTGGCAATGTGGTCCTCTGGCAGCCATGTTCTGTATGGAGCATCCTTAGATGAAGGGCTCAGACAAACGGGGCTTGTAATTTCAGCTCTCTTTGTGTTACTTTTCTCCTACATTACATTGCTCAGAGGGAAAGGGAGATTGCTTTCTGTTTGCTGTTGTGGTCTGTGTCACTGTCTCCTTCATTTCCTGCTGTTCAGAAATAGAGCCCTCTCCCAGCCGCACTGGGGCCAGGGGCCACTGAGTCCCCCAGACAGACAGACTGACTGACTGACAAGTCTCATTAACTCATTAAGTCCCAGTGACACACCAAGTCTCGTTAGTTAATTACTCTGACAGAGGGGCATTCTGTGAGTCTCCTCCCTATGTCTCGGTGTCCGTCTCTCTCTCTGCCCTCTCAAGGACCTCTCGGCGGGATTCCTGGGTTTGTTTACAACCAAAACAAGGGGCAGGTGCACATGCCTGTTCCCACGCCACCACTCCCTCTGTGTCCTCCTCTGAGCTGGCTTTGTCTCACAATCATCTCAGTGTCACCAGTGGGTCCAATGGGACAGAGGGGGACAGAGGGCATCCAGGCAGCACACAAGACAGGCACATGAGATGAACACAGAGAACAGAGAGAACCATAGCCATGCTAAAATCAATCACAAGTTTGTTAGTGGTCCTATACTATGCTTTTGTATTTGTATTTATTTGTATTTATTACTCTACTCTACTACCACATATCTACAATTCCACATCCATGTGTACCGTGTGTGTAGTGTGCGTGTCTTATCATGTGTATGTGTGTCTGAGTCTGTGCCTGTGTGTGTGTGTGTGTGTGTGTGTGTGTGTGTCTCTTCACAGTCCCCGCTGTTCCATAAGGTATTTTTATCTGTTTTTGAAAATCTGAATCTACTGCTTGCATCAGTTACCTGATATGGAATAGAGTTCCATGTAGCCATGGCTCTATGTAGTACTGTGCGCCTCCCATAGTCTGTTCTTGACTTGGGGAACGTGAAGAGACCTCTAGTGGCATGTCTTGTTGGGTATGCGTGGATGTCCGAGCTGTGTGCCAGTAGTTTAAACAGACACCTCTGTGCATTCAGCATGTCAACACTTCTTACAAAAACAAGTAGTGATGAAGTTAGTCTCTCCACTTTGAGCCACGAGATATTCACATGCATATTAGTGGTGGGCAGCTCTCATCCATAAAAGAAAAAATGCTTTGACAGAAGGCCTTGGTACAGTCCACTTGAATCCTGAGTTATCAGTTGTGTAAGTTGTTACCCTCAATACATTTGATGATCATTGTAATAATAAGGGATTATCATTGTTATGAGAAATGTTACACTCCACTGTTCTTGAGAGGACACAAATACCATGATGTGAACACATGACACTTGTGCTCAATGTTCTAAATGCACCACACTTCCTCTCATGCACAATGAAGAAAATCTGCTCGACAACCTTCATGTGCTTGTGTGCGTCTTGTTTTGTGCCCATTTTTGTTCTTCTTCTACAGTGGGGAGCAGGGATTAGACTCTCCTCAGGGGAATGCAGGTCTATGAGAGAGGGGTTACTGAAGTCCAGCAGCTGTGCAAACAAGGCAGGGCAGATATTACTGTTACCCCACTGGCTGCCATCTCTTCCCACATTTCATCTGGCATCAGGCCGTACACATAAAAGGCGCCAGGAAGCCTAGTGGTTAGAGCAAGGGTATTCAACTCTTCCCTACGAGATCCGGAGCCTGCTGGTTTTGTCTTCTACCTAATAATTAATTGCACCCACCTGGTGTTCCAGGTCTAAATCAGTCCCTGATTAGAATGGAACAATGACAAAATGCAGTGAAACTGTCTCGAGGTCCAGAGTCGAGTTTGAGGGTGTTAGAGCATTAGGCCAGTAACCGAAAGGTTGCTAGTTTGAATCCCTGAGCCGACTAGGTGAAAAATCTATGGCTCTGCCCCTAGCAAGAAACGTAATTGCTCCAGGGTTGCCTAAATAATAGCTAATCCCTGGCAGTTACCCCAGTCTCTAAGGGTGTCTCGGGGAGTGGGATATGCACCAAAAAAAAAAATGCCATTTCACACCACACTTGTACAGGTTACACACATGTACAGGTTACACACATGTACATGTGTGAAACAGGACAAACATAAGCACACCCTATTTGACCTTTCACTGGGGAAACCTAATGTAATGGTTACTTAGTCTGATGTGCAATAAGGGGGTTCAAAGTCTATACTTACACGCCAAGAAGGCTGATGTCATGTTCAATAATGACATACATCTATTCTTTATATCAACACGTGTTCAGACTGAGAGAAGGGAGAGAGTCCGTGTCTATGGTCAGGCAAATTAACTGATCTCTGACTGGACACCTGGCCATACAGGGCAACAGTTGATATTGGGGAATTGGCATTTTAATTTGGAAATCACATGGATAATTGGAAGAGCATAATGTTTATCGTTTGTTACGCAATCTGCTTCCCGCTTTCAACAACCTCGTGTCACAAGAGAAGCGTCGATCGCTCCTTCGCGCACGTGAACGAATTAACTAGGCTAATTTGCGCAAATTGTGCAATCATTTCGTTGAAATACGTTGACTTTAAAGTGGGATAATATGTTTTTTAAAGAGTGCATAAAACATTGGTATTCAGATATTAAGTTAACAATAATAAATGTACTGTAGCAGAGCTGCAAGACAGGGTTGACAAATTCGTATTAATATTTTAGCACGAGGAATTAGATCCATTAAATATGGGGGAGTTCCTTACTTACTTGTGCCATTGCAGCATTATATAGGTGTTATTAGTCTATAACCAAGTCATGCCCATAACTTACCTTACTCTGTGCAGTGACATCTTTACACACCACCAGTAGGCAAGCTAATAAATTCGTAAATCTCCACATTTTCCTCCCAGGTGCTTGATAGCAGATAAAGAATCCCTCAGCACAACTTTTGGAGTCGGAATGACAAGGTCGGTTACAGTATTACTCAATCCATAAATTAGGACATCCGCACGAGATATTAGGGTTCCATTGCCACAGACCCAAGTCGTATATGTTGTTGCTGTAATATGCGCAACAATCAGTTTTCCAAGCTGATAAGGCGCTGTCCACACACTAGTCCTCAACTCTGCGCATCAGGGGTAAATGATCATCCACCAATCTTCTCTTCTCCACACATGGGAGGGGCAATTTGCACACACACTTGACATGAATTTGGGACATAATATTTCTTATCGAATCTTATCTTTAGAGTAATTTCAGACGTGTTTCATTGTAGTTTAATATCTTTCTAATATTCCATACAACTTTTTACAGCCTTTATTGCGACAAATCGGACAATTAGCATTTACGCATGGCGCACAGGGATATGAATTACACGTAACAGCTGCACTTTTTCTATATAATTTTAGCATTCATTTGATAAATGAGTGGCACATATAAAATGTATGCACAAGTTTCAGAGTTGTCTCACTGGTGCTCGCAACTAGCCCTACTGCCGCCAGACGGCACTATTATAATAGCGCCATCTGGCAGCAGTATGGCTAACTCGCAACAACACAGGACCAGGAGAGACAGGACACAGATGGAGTGGAATGTAAAAGAGTAGCAGCACCATCTCCTGGCTATTTGTAAAACCTACAGTCACTGTGTTCTTTGAGGTCTTCTCGTACCGGGGCCCCGACTCAATCAACCCCCCATTGCGGAATTTACGCAGTAGAAGGTTAGATCTTGTCTCCGTAATCAAATAAAATCACAGCATGGTTTTGGGTAAAAAGGGCACTATAAACCCACTAGTCCAACATAGACTCCCTAGTATAGGTCTTCACAGGTCCACCCGAAACCGAACCTGATACCTGACATTGGGACCTGAGCGGGTACTGGTCCAAAATTAAAACTTGTCTATCTGGTCCGGGTCGGGTCCTGTTTGAATGACAACGGGTCTCGGGTTTGTGTAACCACAGCTGATAGACATGAGTGAATCTGACCACAGCTCTGCATAGCCTATAGAATATACATTTTACGCTAATAAGGTAAATGTATTGACTTATAGAAGGCCTAGCCAACATATAAAGACCTATTTGTTAACCTGAAGAGCATCTTGGCTGATAAACCTATTTTATATGTCAGTCTGGTCCCTATCGAACCTTTTAGGTTACGGGTTGGGTTTAGGTCTGGTTGTCCTTGGGTCCATTCGTGTTCGGGTCGGGTCTAGGTCTGATTGTCCTCGGGTCCATTCGGGTTTCGGTCTGATTGATCTCGGGTCTGTTCGGGGCAGTTCCCCCAACCCCCAAAAATCTGGGTACAATCGGGCCTGGGTCTGATCGTGCTCGGGTCTGTTCCTGTCCGGGTCCAAAAAGTTGATGAAGACCTCTACTCCCTAGGTAGCTTATACAGGCCTACAGTGCCTTCCGTAAGTATTCAATGCCCTTGACTTTTCCACATTTTGTTGTGATATAGCCTGCATTTAAAATTACATTTCGATTTTGTGTCACTAATCTCCACACAATATCCTATAATGTCAAAGTGTAATTTTGTTTTTAGACATTCTTACAAATAATAGTGGTTGACATGATTTCTGAATGACTACTCCATCTCTGTACCCCACACGAACAGTACAATTATCTGTAAGGTCCCTCAGTCGAGTAGTGAACTTCATGCACATATTCAACCACAAAGACCAGGAAGGTTTTCCAATGCCCCGCAAACATGGGCACCGATTGGTAGTTAAGTAAAAATTATGAATTAGGCTTTGGATGGTGTATCAATATACCCAGTCACTGCAAAGATACAGGTGTCCTTCCTAACTCAGTAAGGAAACTGCTCTGGGATTTCACCATGAGGCCAGTAGTAATTTTAAAACAGTTACAGAATTTAATGGCTGTGACAGGAAATAACTGAGGATGGATCAACAACACTGTAGTTACTCCACAATACTAATCTAAATTACAGAGTGAAAAGAAGAAAGCCTGTACAGAATACAAATATTCCAAAACATGCATCATGTTTGAAACAAGGCACTAAAGTAATACTGCAAAAAATTTGACAAAGAAATGAACTTTTTCTCCTGAATACAAAACATTATGTTTGGGGCAAATCCAACACATCACATCACTGAGTAGCAATCTTCATATTTTCAAGCATGGTAATGGCTGTATCATGTTATGGTTATGCTTGTCATCAGCAAGGACTAGGGAGTTTATTGGGGGGATAACAATAAATGGAATCGAGCTATGCACAGGCAAAATCCTAGAGACAATCTGGTTCAGTCTGCATTTCAACAGACACTGGAAGACAAATTCACCTTTCAGCAGGACAATAACCTAAAACACTTTCTACACTGGAGTTGCTTACCAACATGACATTGAATGGGGCCTAGTAACAGTTTTGACATAAATTGGCTTGAAAATCTATGGCAAGACCTGAAAATGTCTGTCAAGCAATGATCAACAACCAACTTCACAGCGCTTGAATAATTTTGTAAAAGAATGACTGGCAAATATTGTACAGTCCAGGTGTGCAAAGCTCTTAGAGACTTACCCAAAAAGACTCACAGCTGTAATTGCTGCCAAAGCTGTTTCTAACATGTATTGATTCAGGGGGTTGAATACTTATCTACTCAAGATATAAGCCCTATTATATCTTGTTCTGAAAGAGCTGCAAAATCTGGACCCCTACAAATCAGCCGGGCTAGACAATCTGGACGCTCTCTTTCTAAAAGTATCTGCCGAAATTGTTGCAACCCCTATTACTAGCCTGTTCAACCTCTCTTTCGTATTGTCTGAGATTCCCAAAGATTGGAAAGCTGCCGCGGTCATCCCCCTCTTTCAAAGGGGGTGACACTCTAGACCCAAACTGCTACAGATCTATATCTATCCTACCCTGTCTTTCTAAGGTCTTTGAAAGCCAAGTTAACAAACAGATTACTGACCATTTCGAATCCCACCATACCTTCTCCGCTATGCAATCTGGTTTCAGAGCTGGTCATGGGTGCACCTCAGCCACACTCAAGGTTCTAAACGACATCATAACCGCCATCGATAAGAGACATTACTGTGCAGCCGTATTCATCGACCTGGCCAAGGCTTTCGACTCTGTCAATCACAACATTCTTATTGGCAGACTCGACAGCCTTGGTTTCTCAAATGATTGCCTCGCCTGGTTTACAAACTACTTCTCTGATAGAGTTCAGTGTGTCAAATCGGAGGGCCTGTTGTCTGGACCTCTGACAGTCTCTATGGGTGTGCCACAGGGTTCAATTCTTGGGCCGATTCTCTTTTCTCTATACATCAATGACGTTGCTCTTACTGCTGGTGATTCTCTGATCCACCTCTACACAGACGACACCATTCTGTATACTTCTGGCCCCTCCTTGGACACTGTGTTAACTAACCTCCAGACGAGCTTCAATGCCATACAACTCTCCTTCCGTGGCCTCCAACTGCTCTTAAACGCAAGTAAAACTAAATGCATGCTTTTCAATCGATCGCTGCCCGCACCTGCTCGCCCGTCCAGCATCACTACTCTGGACGGCTCTGACTTAGAATACGTGGACAACTACAAATACCTGGGTGTCTGGTTAGACTGTAAACTCTCCTTCCAGACTCACATTAAGCATCTCCAATCCAAAATTAAATCTAGAATCGGCTTCCTATATCGCAACAAAGCATCCTTCACTCATGCTGCCAAACATACCCTCGTAAAACTGACCATCCTACCGATCCTCGACTTCGGTGATGTCCTCTATAAAATAGCCTCCAACACTCTACTCAACAAACTGGATGTAGTCTATCACAGTGCCATCCGTTTTGTCACCAAAGCCCCATACACTACCCACCATTGCGACCTGTACGTTCTCGTTGGTTGGCCCTCGCTTCATACTTGTCGCCAAACCCACTGGCTATAGGTTATCTACAAGTCTCTGCTAGGTAATGCCCCACCTTATCTCAGCTCACTGGTCACCATAGCAGCACCCACTCGTAGCACGCGCTCCAGCATGTATATCTCATTGGTCACCCCCAAAGCCAATTCCTCCTTTAGTCGTCTTTCCTTCCAGTTCTCTGCTGCCCATGACTGGAACGAATTGCAAAAATCTCTGAAGCTCCCTCACTAGCTTTAAGCACCAGCTGTCAGAGCAGTTTACAGATCACTGCACCTGTACTTAGCCTATCTGTAAACAGCCCATCTACCTACCTCATCCCCATACTGGTATTTATTTTTTTATTTTGCTCCTTTGCACCCCAGTATCTCTACCTGCACATTCATCTTCTGCCGATCTACCATTCCAGTGTTTAATTGCTATATTGTAATTACTTCGCCACCATGGCCAATTTATTTCCTTAACTTACCTCATTTGCACTCTGTATATAGACTTTTTGTTTTCTTTTGTTCTACTGTATTATTGACTGTATGTTTTGTTTATTCCATGTGTAACTCTGTGTTGTTGTATGTGTCGAATTGCTACTCTTTATCTTGGCCAGGTCGCAGTTGCAAATGAGAACTTGTTCTCAACTAGCCTACCTGGTTAAATAAAGGTTAAATAAAATAAAATAAATAAAAATGAGTGTATACAGTAGACAGTTTTAAGGTTCCGTTAGTAAGGATTTGAGTTAAATGACAATGCACAAACCATTCATTCTACGAAGCTTAATTAACAAAGCTTTCTTTTTCGCCAAATAATCTAAATAGATATAAGAAATATAATGGTGATAGACAAGTGACAACAACATTTTGCATACTGTCCCCCAGAATCACCTTTCAATGGTCAATCACGTTGGATTATTATGGCCATTATTTTTCACAGCCCTTGAATACCATTTTAGATTATCCAAGTCAACTTTGTATAACACTTAATAACAATACTTGACCGTTCTAAACTAAACTGAACTAAACTGAAATCTGACGGCCAACTAATTGCCAACTCAGCGGAATGATGCAACTATGTAGGTAGCCGCACCACCCCCAACTACAAACACCGCGGCCAAACCCTACATAACCCAGAATTCCTGCTACAGCGCGTGCGTCATTGCGTAATGTTCAGGGTGCAGGTTTGTGTAGGTATGGGGGTGTGGAAGAACTGTTATTCTTACTGACACTCGAAACCATGGGGCTACGGTCCGTCCAGTGAGACAGGAGCGCATCAACGCAACGAAGACAGCTAATTGCATTATCGAATTTAAAATAGTGTTAATAGGCGCCCTGTTGATAGAAAGGGGCGCATGCAGCTTTTATGAAGGAGGATGGAGATAGAGAAGAGGACGAATGGGTTCGATTACCCAGAGAGAAACAATGCGAAGTCCGTTAACGGTACGTGTTCGCATCCTTGCTCCAATTCCATTAGGAATGTATAGTGGATGTTAACACCAGGCTCCTTGCTTTCTACAGGCTACATTTGATCAAGTTTTTTTTATCAGGTTTTGTGCATGCGAATCTATACATCTGGAAAAAAACATTTACAGTCATTGGGGAAAACACACAGGCATATACATATATCAATGTCCTTACATTCATGATACATTATTATAGAATTACTGTAACATAGTTAATCATCCTGTTTTCTAGCCTACATCATATTCTGCTTATTCTATGTGGGGTGTTATAAGGTGGAAAAATATAGTATCCTTCTCACGAGCTGTTAATTGCCTTTCAAAATGTGTCTTACCTATGGGACTTATCTGACCCACTGTGCTCCCTGCGATCTATATGATAGGCCTACTTTTGTTAGTCAGTCTTGATTCTTGCATATTTCACACTGTGATGGGTTTGTGGGTCGTTTGTTGAGAATAGAGGTAGGAATGTTTTTATTTGGACGTGGGCAGTCAGCGGTCTTTTGAAGATCGTAAAAGGTGAACTTTTGAACTTGGAGAACGCCCTGAAGCTATTAGGTTTAGTCACAAAATCCTGTGTTGGCTATTACCACCACAAAACATGTAAATGGCTGATGACCAAGACAAGGCAGCGAGAGAAAGAGAGAGAAAACATTGCGTTTTAATAATTCAATTAATCCAATTGGAATGACAAATTGACAACATTGGCTTAGATCTGTTAATAGACCAATTCTCAGTAGAGAGATAAACATATTTGGCATCGTTTTAAATCGAATAAATCAACACAGTTAGAGGCTATTAAAGAGTAGCTATACGCCTATATTGTTTGATAATTTTTGGTGAGATGATGCCATCCATAATTGCACTATTTATGATCTCCTGTCATAGCTATATATTGAGGACCCAATTCACTATTCCTTATAAGGCTATACATCACACATTTGGTTATATTTCGTTTTTAAAATGATTTCTCATGCACGAAGGCAGGTTGACAAATATCGACACGTTGTTTCAAGGGAGGGACATTAGTGTCTCATCCAGGCGCCAGTGCCTCGTGCCCCAGTGTGGGTGTGAAGATTTATTGTCATTTCGAGGATTAAAATTCCTTAGGCCTTGACGAGGAATAGTAATCGAAAATGACTGGTCGAAATTAAAGTATATATCACATTATGCTAGTGGACCATAAATTAATTGATTCATCTTATTTTGGCAAGAATGAGGCCAAAATGCACTAATTCATGGTTTAGTATCAATAATGTTAAACCGTGTAGCCCACTGTAGGCTATTGAAGATTTCATCTGTGGCATTTATATAGCCTAAGGTTTTGATTCCTTTCATGTATGACAATTCTTTTTTGTGTGTGCAAACATTATTTCAATGACAAATGTGGAGATTCACCAAATTGACTAAAATAAGGGATTATTAGCTCATTTTGGGCGGGTTCGATGGAACTGAATGATTTACATTCGTGTACAAATGTTACATTTAAGGTATTTAACTTTACTGTAGTTACATTTATACTACGTTATTAGAAATTGTGCTTATAAACTGATCATAAACTTTATCACATAGTTTAAAATAAAATAAAGTAGCTAATTTAAATTAAATTAAGAAAATACAAGTATGGCGTGTTGTTCATGTTTATTTGATTTGGCCTAAACCTCGTAATAAATACACAAGTAAATATGAGTATTTTTTACAAATTCTTTACAAATGATTTCCATATCGTTTGCCAATGGTTAATTAACTTGTTCATTATGCAAATGTAAAACATACTTTGAAATAAGTATATCCTGAGAAAAGGGAAACATAAAAAGGTATCTAAAAAGACATTAGTGGGCCTAACATATTTACCTAAAAATAATAGTTTGGTCCCCCCCTTAAATAGTTATATTCTTCAAGGTTCTGATTTCTTCATCAGAGAATTTGAAATGACCCTAAAAGAACCTGACATGTTCAGTTCTATTACCGTAAAGAAATGCAGTAAGTATGTTATATTCCATGGAAATGTTCTTCTCAAATGAAAATAGAGAAAATGAAATACTTTTAAAAGACCTTTCATTTGCATCAATTTAACATGACCATAATTACCATAAAATACTCCAATTGTATTTTATTTTCAAGATTATTATGAAGACCTCATTGTGGAATTCCTTCTCAGTTGGTTTATTGACAATTTCACAATTAAACAATTTTACAATTTAGTATAGCACTATATCAGGCCATTACTGTGCTGGCTATGCCAAACTTTTTTTTTAAACGGTATAGTCCTCTGGCGAAGAGGCCTGTTGCACTACACCCTATACTACAGTATCACCAGTCACCACTGACAGAATGTGAAAATATTCTAAACACATACTCATTTACTGCTTATCTAATAGCTTGGCTTATCTCTAAATTCATTCCAAGAGAAACTCAATTCCCATTGATCTGAGTGTCAGGACCTCTACATTTTCCTCTAATCAATGGAACAGGTCTGTTTTAATGTAATTGTCTTCACATTAAGTTAAATAGGAAAATACGTTTGTGTGAATCTGTTGTGGTTTAGCCTCAGGGTGGTAAGAGGGCCTGGCAGATCTCTGCAGACACAGTGAAAGAGAGTGCTTTGTCAGTCCTCCACTCTGGTAGGGGCTGGGGGAGGTGGGCAAGGGACCATGGGGCTTTCCTTTCCCTGGGGGGACAAACTGTGTTGTGGGTGGAGAAGGAGGAAGGGCAGGATACGACCCCTGTGGTGCTGCTGAATGATGATTGAAGATTACAGTAGGGGAGGTGGGGTAGAAAAGACAGGGGGGGGGGGGGGGGGCACAGCAGGCAGATGTGATCCATCATGTCCTTTTTACCAGAGAGATTCTTAACTCGACTCCCGGCCATATCTTAGCTCCATCTCTTACCTCCCAATCTGCATCAACCCCGCTATCAGCAGACACAAGACACTGTCACTCCCTCTACCTTTTAGTTCATTTTATTTAAACAAATATTGTTGAGAGTCAGTACTATGAAGGAAAGACGAGTGGTGAGAAAAGACTGATTACGTAATTAACCTGATTAATACTAATTAGAGTTGGCCTTTACAGAGATCAGGAAAATATATTTTTAGGGCAGAATCATAGTAGAGGAATGACAGTGTCATTTTGTTGGGTATAATGGAACAAAACAGGAGGATAGAAGTCATTAGAGAAACAGGTCTTTATGGAAATAATGTGCAGGCATAGTGAGAGGTATTTGCTCTGAGGGAGATCAGCAGGGTTGGGTAGGTTACTTTCTAAATGTAATCCTTTACAGTTACTAGTTACCTGTCCACAATTTTAATCAGTAAGGGTGCTTTTGGATTACCCAAACTCAGTAACTTAATCTAATTACAATAATTTCAATTGCTTTTAGATTACTTTCACTGCAGGTTAGCGTTTTTGGTCATGAATCTTGTTTTGGAGTTAGCTCTCCAGAGTGGTCACTAGCCACAAAGTCATAAAATCTGATTTTAAACCCTATCCTTAACCACACTGCTATCCCTAATGCCTAACCCTAACATTCAATTAAACAAGTGCTATTTGCATGTGAAAAATGAATGCCATATGCCGCATTTGCTATAGGCCTATTGTTAAACAAAAATTTGCGACACTTTGATACTCAATAAATTGTAGCTGTTTAAGTCTATCAAATGTGTACAAGTTTGAGCATGTGTCTGTTAGGAGATTGAGCAATAAAAGCCCCACTGGTGGTCTTCTTAAATGAAACTTGTTTTTGAGAGTACAATAGGTCTACACCAGGGGAGTTTTTATTCCATAGGCTGGGATTCATGCTATGCAGCTGTTGCAAGAGCGCATTTTACACTGGCTGTTCACTGGGTCATATTCATTATGCCGATTCTGTTGCAAAACGTTTCTTAATTAAAAGGGAAGCAAACGGGAGGGACCTAAATTAATGTGTCCAGTAGAAACTCTTGTTTCACTCTGTTTGCTTCCTTTTGGTTAAACAGTAAACAGTTTCGATAATGAATACACCACTGGTCGCAAAAACAATGACTGATAGGCAGCTTCAACTTCTTCAATTCAACTAGTATTGGGTTAAAATACACATATAGGCCTACATTTGCCATCCACAACAACTATGATCCGTAACTCGCAAAAAGCAAAATGATAGATCAGTGCGATTTACATCAATGCGCTACTGAGCCTAGATATCAATAATAAGTGATAGTCTATCTGTATCGCCCGTAGGCTACACCACTGCTGTCGTCCTAACCTCCAAGTGTTTATTCAAGTTGGATCATCTTTGTATGCCAACAACAGTCGCATCGTTGGAAGACAGATTGGACGGAAGCTTATACAAAAGCCTATTCCGTCTCCTTTCATGCCATCCATCAAACACATGTGGTGTGTCATCATAGTGGTCTCTAAGTTGTGGTCAGACTTGCTCAGGCAGAATCAAACTTAAATTTTCACCTTTTTTCAATGCTGATTTGAATGTCATTGAGAAAACAGAAAATGTGTCAAACAAATGTTTGTAGAAGTAATCATCTAGTTTTGTATCTGTAATCTGAATACAATATTTTTGCTGGTAACATAACAGATTACAGTTACCGTTTTTGTGTAATCTTTACATGTAGGCTAATCTGTTACTCCCCAACCCTGAAGATCAGCCACTTCTATGCTTTGTTATACTGTTAACGGAGATTTATGTGATATGTATATTTTTTTAAAATTCAAAGACACAATGCAGATCTATTATGGATTTGTGTATAAATGTGTGAGCAAATGATTTACCTTCTGAAATGATCAAACAGGACCAACATAAAAATTTTCAGAAAATCTATTAGATTTGACAGATTTCTACAAATAAATGGAAATGTATATGTCATTTTGGTATTACAGAATACTAATCATGATACGAGCATCAAGCTCTGTTCCTCGTTGTCTTGATAGAGAATGCCATGGCAAAATTCACCAAACAATGACAGTGACTAAATGATGACCATTGTCCAACATGTACTGCCTCAGCAGAGCTGTTAGTAAGGACACAATGTATTGCTGCTCCTGGGTGCTCCTCCTGTCCCGGTGCATTGACAGTAAGTGCCGTTACCAGGCAACACATTATTTCAGTCATCCCTGTAATGATACAGAGAGCAGAGGATAATTAGATCAACAACTGGTGACCCAGCAACCAGCAGGCCTCAGGAATCAACACTTCACACTGTAGAGTCAACTCAGAACGTACACGACTCACACATAACAATACCGAAATCACCAGACGCATCATAGTATTTAAAACATTCTCCTTTTTCTTTAGTATGAAGATGTAAATCGCAGGACATAATCAAGTCATTTTGCGTGATTTGTGTCTGTCTTGCAGTCAACACACTGGAAAGCCAATGCATTTGCACCTATGGGCTGAGACTTATGGAGATGTGGCTCTTGAGGCAATAATGGCCAAGTCTCTGTCGACCCCCAAACAACCCAGGAAAGTATTTACAACCTCCACTTGATCCATGAGCTAGAGGAGAGCCACTGAGCCGGCCTGGAGGAATAACAAGGCTAGTTACTGACAGGCAGGCAGAGATGTTTTGTTCCTTTATCCAGCTAGCAGCCCAACAGAACACAGAGCGGAACCCTTAAGGTATGGACAAGGAATTAACAGCTGGTATTGAGATGCAGGGGGGCTGGCGTGGCGGGTCATAAAGTTTTTTGGGGGAGGAGGCAGTACAGTAAGCGAATCAAGGCAGTTGGTACAGTGACATCGCAGATGCGTGAGTCTAGGGCCAGGCTTTTGTCAGGGCTCTGTGATATTCAACACGTTGGCCAGCCAGGAGCCGTAAACGTCTACAATTTGAGTTTGAATTTGGGTGGAGGATGAGTTTACAGGGAGCTGTAAAACACTGAACTTGGTATGTAGAGTAGGGATGCCTTTCCTGTGGATCTCACAAATCAGAGCCAGGGTATTGCTACAGGAGACAGTTGTTATGGGCTACAAAAGAGCGGCTTCCCCTGACTCTGACACATTTATTCAAATTAGCCCCAAACTTAGTGCAATCAACACTAGAGTAGTGACGGATGTAGTGTACCTGTGTTTGATATAAATCTCTGTCGATAAAGATTCGGCAGGTCTCTCACTCATTCATTCTTTTGGAAAGGAAACAGATTTCATTAATGAGACGTTCATTTGTTACCTGAGCCATCTGCACTGATTTAAGGCAGCACAGTGAATTACTGACCCTGACATTTCACAGTCAATAGCAAAGACACACAGTCACATTCCCAATGACTGTTTTAGCAGGAATCTGCTAACAATCTGGGCTTTCTAAACTTTCGTCCTCATCACTTCACAATCCTCACAAACTCTTCTAGAGTACATGATTGGCCAGTGGACATTCTCAAACTCTCTTTGAAAACTTGGAGGACTCAGAGAGGCTCAAAACAAAACTCAAGAAGATAACATGTTCCTTATAGTGTCACATGAATGGTGCCATAACTTTTCTCTTATTTATTGGCACTCATTTAATAAGATAATTATTATCATATGCCCTTGAGCCATCAGTGTGTGTGTGTGTGTGTGTGTGTGTGTGTGTGTGTGTGTGTGTGTGTGTGTGTGTGTGTGTATACTACGCTATCCAGCCCAGTGCATGGTAATAAAACTCTGACCCCTGTTATGATGAAAGGGAAGTTGATCCTTTGAGCGTGTCGGTCGACCAGCTGTGAATGACCCCCGCCCAGCCCCTCTGTGGCTCTGACCAGGGCTTGACCTGAGAGCTGAGCTGAGGGGGCTGGTGGGATTAGTGCCGATAAAGACATACAGTCAGCATCTTTAACCAAACCACCTACTCTAACAAATTACACCAACATGGCTAGAGGATAGAAAAAAAGCATATAGAAATGAGTGAAAGTGACATTTACATTTTTTCACCCCACTTATATACTGCAGGTTTTAGAATCTCAGATCTACTGAAGACTGCATTTAAGGTTAATAGGTTGTGTTACTCATACTTTAGGATACATTTTAGACTGAGTGCGGGACATAGGCCACGTTTACACAGGCAGCCCAATTCAAATATTTTTTTTCAGTAATTGGTCTTTTGATCGATCAGATCAGCTCTGAAAAAGATCTAATGTGGTTGGTCAAAAGACAAATTAGTGGAAAAAAGATCAGAGACCCTGTTAGAGGGAGTGAGCCGCCCATCCGAGATTAGGGAAGTATGCATTGTTAGGCTGGAGGGAGCAGAGGGGAGGACAGAGTAGACATTGTGCTGCGTGGTATTACATACTGGGGTCAGAGGTCAGGTGTAGAGGCCAGAGGGATGACCACAGCACAGCCTGTGGATCTAATACTGGAGTTCCTCCGCAATCTGTCACATTTGATATCCATGATGGTGTGATGAATAGTGCTGGGCACGGTTTCCCGATAGCGATGGAATGTATCTTTTAACAATGTATCTTTCCTACAATGGCCAAAAATGTTCACTGATTGAGACAGGTTAAAGAAGGATTTTTAAGCCTTGAGACAATTGAGACATGGATTGTGTAGGTGTGCCATTCAGAGTGTGAATGGGCAAGGCAAAATATTTAAGTGCCCCTGATAAAATGGCGCCGGAGAAGAAGGCAGATGTTTCAAGTGTTTTGTGTGTTTATTTGCGTTGTTTGTAACTTATTTTTTAAACTTAATTTGTACATATTGTTGCCGCTACCATCTCTTATGACCGAAAATAACTTCTAGACATCAGGACTGCGATTACTCACCACGGACAGGCAGAATCCTTTTTTTCCTTTAACGAGTCTGATGAGCCCGACACAAACAATATACTGCTTTCTCTGGAAAAGGTCCAGATCCCTGTGATTTGCGTGAAGAGGAAGCGGAGTAAAAGGGGCCGGGAGGGTAGGCTGCCTTCTGAGAATTCGTAGGCGATCGAATTAACCCCCACTTTCCTCCATTCTGCTAGCAAACGTGCAATTTTTGGAGAATAAAATAGATGACCTACGCGGAAGATTAAACCACCAACGGGACATTCAAAACTGTAACATCTTATGCTTCACGGAGTCGTGGCTGAACGACGACACTATAAAGATACAGCTGGCTGGTTATATGCTGCACTGGCAGGATAGAACAGAGGCGTCTGGTAAGAGAAGGGGTGGCGGACTATGTATTTTTGTAAACAACAGCTGGTGCATGATATCTAAGGAAGTCTCGAGCTATTGCTCGCCTGAGGTAGAGTATCTCATGATAAGCTGTAGACCTCACTATCTACCTTTTCGTAGCTGTTTACATATCACCACAGTCAGAGGCTGGCACTAAGACAGCATTGAATGAGCTGTATTCCGCCATAAGCAAACAAGAAAACGCTCACCCAGAGGCGACGCTCCTAGTAGCCCGGGGACTTTAATGCAGGGAAACATAAGTCCATTTTATCAAATTTCTATCAGCATGTTAAATTTCCAACCAGAGGAGAAAACTGGACCACCTCTACTCCACACACAGAGACGCATACTAAGCTATCCCTTGCCCTCTATTTGGCAAATCTGACCATAATTCTAGCCTCCTGATTCCTGCTTACAAGCCAAAATTAAACCAGGAAGCACCAGTGACTAGATCAATAAAAAAGTGGTCAGATGAAGCAGATGCTAAGCTACAGGACTGTTTTGCTAGTACAGACTGGAATATATTCTGGGATTCCTCCGATGGCATTGATGAATACAGTCATTGGCTTCATCAATAAGTGCATCGATGACGTCGTCTCCACAGTGACCGTACGTACATACCCCAACCAGAAGCCATGGATTACAGACAATATCCTCACAGAGCTAAAGGCTAGAGCTGACACTTTCAAGGAGAGGGACTCTAACCCGGAAGCTTATAAGAAATCCCTCTATACCCTCCGACGAACCATCAAACAGGCGAAGCGTCAATACAGGACTAAGATCAAATCGTACTACATCAGCTCTGACGCTCATCGGATGTGGCAGGGCTTGCAAATCATTACAGACTACAAAGGGAAGCACAGCCAAGAGCTGGCCAGTGACACGATCCTACCAGACGAGCTAAACTACTTCTATGCTCGCTTCAAGGCAAGCAACACTGAAACATGCATGAGAGCATTAGCTGTTCCGGAAGACTGTGTGATCACGCTCTCCGCAGCCGATGTGAGTAAGACCTTTAAACAGGTCAACATTCACAAATCGCAGGGCCATACAGATTACCAGGAAATGTACTGCGAGCATGCGCTGACCAACTGGCAAGTGTCTTCACTGTCATTTTCAACCTCTCCCTGTCCGAGTCTGTAATATCAACATGTTTTAAGCAGACCACCATTGTGCCTGTGCCCAAGAACACTAAGGTAACCTGCCTAAATGACTACCGACCTGTAGCACTCACGTCTGTAGCCATGAAGTTCTTTGAAAGACTGGTCATGGCTCACATCAACACCATTATCCCAGAAACCCTAGACCCACCCCAATTTGCATACCACCCCAACAGATCCACAGATGATGCCATCTCTATTGCACTCCACACTGCCCTTTCCCACCTGGACAAAAGGAACACCTATGTGAGAATGCTATTCATTGACTACAGCTCAGCATTCAACATCATAGTACCCTCAAAGCTCATCACTAAGCTAAGGATCCTGGGACTAAACACCTCCGTCTGCAACTGGATCCTGGACTTCCTGACGGGCCGCCCCAGGTGGTAAGGGTAGGTAACAACACATCTACCACACTGATCCTCAACACAGGGGCCCCTCAGGGTGCGTGCTCAGTCCTCTCCTGTACTCCCTGTTCACTCATGACTGCATGGCCAGACACGACTCCAACACCATCATAAAGTTTGCAGATGACACAACAGTGGTAGGCCTGATCACTGACGATGATGAGACAGTCCATAGGGAGGAGGTCAGAGACCTGGCCGTGTGGTGCCAGGACAACAACCTCTCCTTCAATGTGATCAAGACAAAGGAGATGATTGTGGACTACAGGAAAAAGAGAACCGAGCACGCCCCCATTCTCATCGACGGGGCTGCAGTGGAGCAGGTTGAGTGCTTCAATTGCCTTGGTGTTCACATCACCAACAAACTAACATGGTCCAAGCACACCAAGACAGTCGTGAAGAGGGCACGACAAAACCTCTTCCCCCTCAGGAGACTGAAAAGAACACTAAGGCTGGTCATGGCTCACATCAACACCATTATCCCAGAAACCTTAGACCCACTCCAATTTGCATACCGTCCCAACAGATCCACAGATGATGCAATCTCCATTGCGATCTCTGCTGGGTTTTAAACGCTCAACGGTTTCCCGTGTGTATCAAAAATGGTCCACCACAGAAAGGACATCCAGCCAACTTGACTGTGGGAAGCATTGGAGTCAACATGGGCCAGCATCCCTGTGGAACGCTTTCGCCACCTTTGTAGTCCGTGCTCTGACAAATTGAGGATGATCTGAGGGCAAAAGGGGGTGGAAATCAATATTAGGAAGGTGTTCCTAATATTTTGTACACTCAGTGTAATTATTTCACAATACTGATGATGGTTCAGCTCCTTGAGAGATATTACTTCCTGGCACATCATTGTGCACATGTTAGGCTACACATCATTAAATATATTGAGACAAATATATTAGCCTACAAGTAGAAAAATATAACTAAATTGATTGAACATGAAATGTATTTCAATATTATTGAAATAGTCATATAGTCTACTGTTTATATTTTAATGCAGTCATCTCAGTTTTAATGTGAAGCATCTTTTTATACATCACTTGTTTGTATCAATTTGCAAAGACATTGGCAACTTTGCATTTGTAGTCACTTTGTTCTGAGGTTATCAGCGGTCACCTAGAGATTTGGGGCGGCAGGTAGCCTAGTGGTTAGAGCGTTGGACTAGTAACTGAAAGGTTGCAAGATTAAATCCCCGAGCTGACAAGGTAAATCAGTCGTTCTGCCCCTGAACAAGGCAGTTAACCCACTGTTCCTAGGCTGTCATTGAAAATAAGAATTTATTCTTAACTGACTTGCCTAGTCAAATAAAGGTAAAAGAAATGTAAAAAATGTGATTCTATGTTTAGCGGAGATCTTCTGTGTATAGAGTCCAATGATGCACTTACATGTAGGTAGGTGGTCTATGAGTGGTCTGAGGCAGGCGTTAACTTATGAGGGTTTTCAGGTGCAAGGTTAATAATGATGGTTTTGGAAAACATCTCAGAGATTTAACGAAGCTCCTACAAAGGTTCTTACGATAAACTTAGTCTTAAGATGCTTTTGGTAAAACCCGGGCCCTGCATGATTAACCAAAATGTGTTTTTTGTTTTGTTTTTTTAAACAGCTAATTGACCTACATCGGTTAAATTTTTAAATTCCATTTAGTTTGTGCACATTTCTCTACAAGACATTGCAGCAGGTAGCCTAGTGGTTAGAGCGTTGGATCGAATCCCCGAGCTGACAAGGTCAAAATCTTGTTGTTCTGCCCCTGATCAAGGCAGTTAACCCACTCTTCTCAGCTATGCTGTCATTGTAAATAAGATTTTGTTCTTAACTGGCTTGGCTAGTTAAATAAAGGTTAAATAATGACTTTTTATCAGATCAAGCCTGAACTGTGTGATGGAGTAGGGAGTCACAGTTTCCAACAGGCCAATATTCTACATAGTTTTGCACAGAAAACATGGTAATTAACTACAATGACCATAGTCCATTGCCCTCCTACTTGTCCGGGTCTGTGTATCTCGTTTACACCTGCTACGCTAGGTTAGTCTGGGGCAGTCATGGAGAGGGAGACAGAACAATGTGCGGTCGAGAGGGATAGAGGGCAGTTGCTTCGCAAGGTATCTCTACCTGAAAATACATTATATAAGTGATTGATAGTTGGTATTCAGCAGTCATAAAAGTATGACTTATTTACTTTGAAGAACTACTAAAATAGTGATTTTGTCAGACAGCATAGGCAGCAGCTCTATAGAAATGAGACGATGACTTGGAATGAAATAATAAAGTCATCAAATAAAACAAATGTAATATACACAGTGGCAATTTTAGCATGTAAATCTTGGTGGGGCAAATTCCCCCCAAATGTTTTGGGATGCATGCCAGCAAAGCCACTACACAACATAACACTAAAGAATACATGAATTGCACTAAAAAGGTCATAAACGGTGACCACAAATTGTTAGGGCCTACAAAAAGCGGTCCCACCAGCAGAGTCCCAACAGCAGTCCCAACACCTTACCACTGCTACACCTCAGCGGAGCTTTGTCTGGCAGCGAAACAGTTCATTCAGCCTCATTTACTGGCTTTTATAAAAAAACATAGCTGATATGGCTGACTTGCATAATCAAATGTGGTTTCTACTGACAATTGAGATGTTCAAACTATGGCATAAGGGGACGACGAGCAGATAAGTAGCAATCCATAATTTCAATTAAGACATTGAGTGAGCTAGGATGCACACAGTCAGTATAACTATTTGTTCAACATTTTTGATATGTACCTCGACAGAATTCAGAATTATGGGCCATTCTTATAGTATTCTCCCTGTACATCAAGTCAGAACCATAGGATAAATAAAGGGGGCATATAAGCAGAAAATGAAAGCTACATGTGCACAACCAAGTCAGAGCAATAGGATCAATTATGAGGGGAAAATAAACAAAATTCAGTGCATATGATTAGTTATAAGTCAGGGAAGTAATTTGGGGACCTGTTGGGTAGCACTCCTCTTAGATTTTGGGAGATCTATAGTCATGTAACAGCCCCAGTCAGGTAACATTGACCCTCTTGGTAACAATGACCCACCTCAGCCAAATTACCCTCTGTGACCCACCCCAACTTAGGAAGCATTGACCCTCTTAACTTAATGTCAGGTAATACAAAGAGAGCCCACTAATATCAGGTGACAGTGTATCACACCCCCCTATACATCTACCCCATCTGCTTCTTCGAGGCTTTCTAGAGCATGGAGCTGAGGGCAAACTGAACTCTCCTTAAAGACGTGCTTCACTGTCTCTCGGAACAGGATGACTTGAACACTTCCCACAGGCTATTGGTCTGTGACACCACACTGGCTTTTCATAGCAGGTGAATCATTTGCTCCTGTAATGTAGTGGAAACAATTATATATTCGTGGCTGGTTTCTCCCAGGAATCTCCTGTCCCCGTGGGCCGATATATCACTGATGTCACTCACCATTTCGCTATGGAGAATAAATATTTCCCTGTGTACAGTAAATGTATTGAGTTCCTAGTAAATTACATTTACTGTACATGGGGAAATATTTACGCTGTCTCCACGCTGTCCCCATAGGATAATTATTCTTGGTTCCAGCTAGAAATCTTTTTGGTTCAAAGTAGAACCCTTTTGGGTTCCATGTAGAACCCTCAGCTTTGCACCCGCACTCGTTCGCTCCCATTCCTCATGGACATGACCACTAAGTGGACATGACAGACAGAGTGGGTGGATTCCATTATGCTGAGCCGCGGGAACCGTTCTACGGCCTGTGATGCAAAATCAGTGGAAGAGTGCCCTTCTCTATTTGAACAGTATTTTGCGTTGCGCGGTCATGTTGTCAACAACGCAGCATGGTGCATCTTCCAGTAACATACAACTTGTTTTCATTGGGAAGGCAGATAAGGCATTTTTATCAGAAGCAGAATCCTGCTCATTACTCCATGTGCTTAATTACATCACTTTTATTTTGAGCCCATTTCGCCGTGGGGTTTGAACAGGCACCTGCCCAGCAGGCAACACGTTCCAAAGGGAATGAAATCAACTTCCACCCGGTGCAAAAACACACCTACCCGGACGCCTGGGCCAGATGAATCGAATCCCCTCAGTGGCATGGAGCTCCGAGACACACAAATAACAAACAAAGGAAACATTATGATCAACACCAACTCTTTCTCATAAGTGTAACAAGTTTTCATGTGCACCTCAACATCGCATCCACTTGGAGGATTGCAAACAGGTAAATTACTACATTTAATGATGTTGAAATGCACAAATAACTTGACCAAATATTTACTTGATACATGCTAGCCTTGTGCACAGTAAAAAGGCCCTACTCATGATACTGGGAAAATAGGATAAGAAGAACAATATATACATTTTGAAGAAATGAATTACTAAATATATGGGGAAAACATGAAGACTCAAAACAATTTGTAATGGGAATTAAATAATGCTTTCTTGACTGAGTCAACTTGGTCAAATATATGACTACCTCCCTCCCCTTTCTACTGACATGATCAGTCAATCACTCACTCGTTCACTTCATCCTTACCTCCTTTCCTCTCTCTTTGCATCCTCCCCTCTCTCTCCCAGTCCTTCGCTCTCTCTATCCCTCCCTCCCTCTGTGCCAGGCCTCCCAGTGTGACATGTGATAGATGTGATAGTGTGTGTGGGTGAGATAAGGCCAGGGCCAGGCTGACAGGTAGGTAGGGGCCACTCTACTCAGATGACAGGGTGGCGTGCCTCTTCACTGGCCAAGCAGAACACTGGCCATCTGGGGCAGACGATCTGGGACAGTGATGGACTGACTGATCTAGGGGCTAGGTGGATGTTAATGGGGAGAGGCAGGGTGCTGAAATGGAAAGAGGATGGACTGACATGGGGGCCATACTAATGGGAGGGGGACTTACTATTACACTCTGTTGCATGTACATTACCATCTATAACCTATGCACCACCATTATCTCACACGTACTCTCACCATATGGATCCTGTTGAAAAGGAATGCTGCCATTGCAAGGCATGTGGAAATTATTGTATTTCTTTGTCATACAGTAACATATTTGGAGCCATGGAGGTCTCTCAAATGAGTTTCGGATTTGATTTACAGTAGTTTTACAGAAGCTCACTGGTTGTGCTTCTCTTAATCCTTGTTCGGAATACCTCTGTGTAGGTGAAGATCCTAAATGTTTATATGACATACTCCCAACTGTCATTTCTTTTAACGTTTTAGTATGGTGCCAAGAGGTTGTTCAATAGGTTATACTGTATTTACATTAGTGGGGACTGTGGGGGGAGAGCTGAAGCAGTGGGTTAGCTGGTGTTCCCCAGCCTGTAGCATGGCTAATGTGATTAGCTTTAGCATTGGCCCTACTGGAGTCATGTCACGGAGCTGGTTACCAGAGCTGAGCAGCTAATTAGCATGTGTACTGGTGGTAGTAAACCTGCCCTGGAGGGGATCCTAGAATCCCCAAACTCACAGGAATACTAGATCTAGAGGTGAAAGAGTTGTGGAAGAAGTAGTTCTCCCTCTCTCTATCGGAGGACATGTTTATTATTATTTAGAAATGACAACAGTAGGAATCGTAAATTGATTGGTTGGTTACGGTAATATGCACAGGTACACCATCTCGGCACTGTGTTTATTTTTTGTAGTTATTTATTTACGAGCTGAGGCCCTAAGTATAGATTTCTCTATGAAAAACCTTTACAGTATTTTGATTACTGGTGTGAGTTCTGTCAAGCATGCCTGACCTTCTTATCCCCGTGGAGGGAAGAGAAAGGACAAGAGCCAGTATGCTATTTTGATTGTGTGCTGATTGTGTTCTGGAGGTTGCAGAGGTTTTAGAGGTGAAAGGTTAAAGATGCGGCCCTTCTTTGTCAACACACAATAGGCTGCAGTGGAGGAGGCTCTGGCACAGTGAGCTGACAGGACAGGCAGCTGAGATTAAGTTGAGACATGAATAGGTAGGTCTTACTGAAATATACTGTCAGGGTGGCACCTAAGTCCTCAGGGAAACTTAGTCTTAAAACTAAGAACATTTGTCCCTTTGAGGTGCAGGGATGTTTTCTTGTCTTCAGGGGGGACAAGTACTCAGAGCCACTACTGATCCTACATATCACAGTTTAATATTCTGCTTTTACAGCTATCAATGAATACTTCAGTGTATATAGTCAATCGGGTGTCAGGACGATTAGAAAAGAAGGGGCCACACAACAGAGTGCTTTAGAATTTCTCATTCATGTTTTAGCCAATATTCTTATTTTGCAATGGTGTTAATTGTTGGCAATATGGAGTTGAGTGAATGCTTGTTTGTGCTAATTATTGGTTACTGCATGTGCTTGGGAGCAGGCTGTAATTCATGGCTGTGTGTGTGTGTGTGTGTGTGTGTGTGTGTGTGTGTGTGTGTGTGTGTGTGTGTGTGTGTGTGTGTGTGTGTGTGTGTGTGTGTGTGTGTGTGTGTGAGAGAGAGAGAGAGAGAGAGAGAGAGAGAGAGAGAGAGAGAGAGAGAGAGAGAGAGAGAGAGAGAGAGTGTGTGTAATGGTGTGTGTGTGTCTGAGTTGGGCATATGTGACTGTGCTTGTGAGTCTGATATGAGCATGTGTGTGTGTGTGTTGGTGCATTGTGTTTGCTTGAGGAACACCATATGCCAGTGTTCAGTGGAGGGTGCAGGGGGCGTCTGGCGTGTGTCGGGTCAAGGGTCAGCTGTTGATAGCAGGGCGGTTTGCTGACACGGCGGGGTGGGGGGTGGCCTATAATGGAGGGATATACCGCCAGGGAACTTTACACACACTACTGTTTTGCGTTTGAATGATTGCTTGTCATTGAGTGTGTAAGTGAGAAGTGGACTGGCGTCTAGACCGAGTGCACAGCACAGATGGTATGGCACTGATGGACCAATCACAGAGAGGGTCTCACTTCATAGTCAACATGATGAATTCGTGTCTACAGCAAAAGCTACTGTAAGGGATCTCTGATTGTCCTTCTGTCTTCACATTTCTCCTTTGTTTTTCAGGCTTCTACGGTGACCATCCCTTGGAAGCTGAACCAAATAATGGGATAGGTAAGTTGACTTGTTATGTATTTATACTTCATGATAGGATAAATGATGATAAAGTAAGTCATTCATGTGATTTCCTGTTGGCAAATCGCTGATTGATGTTCTTCCGTTCTTTTTCAGTTAAAGATTTTAGTATGGAGTATTGTGACCAATTTGATCCAGATAGATCATGTCTAATTGTGACTGGGGATATTTCTTCCACACATAATTTAATGTCGGGCCTGTTACATTCAACCATCAGCAATACAGTGTGAATGGCAATATATGTCACAGCTACTGTATGCTTTGTGGATGGCAGTGAAAATTGGCTAAATAACCCCCTCTAGTGGCGAGATATAATAGTACATGTACAGGTCCGGGGGGTAGTAGGGAGAGAGATGCCCAGACAGGAGACTATCACTCCCCCAGATGTTATCTGAATAAACATTCATCACTGACAATATTGTGTTAAATGTAACCCATAGTTTAGGATATGTGGATTTCAAAAACAAAAAAAAACACTCTAGTAAGCCTATAAACCGGAGTTGATTGGGAGCAATACTATTCTGCTGCCTTACATCACTACATCCTTTGACATTATTGATTTTGGCTCCTTTAATAAATAATGAGGCTGTTTGCTGACTGTATACAACACTCTGTCAATACACAGTAAAATGTCGGCTCATGCTCGGCTCTTCATCATTCCAATTTCAGGGGAAAATAATTAATACAGTTTTTGCTGTTCCTCTTGCCTTTCCGATTACTGGATCTGCATAATAACCGTGTCTTCAATGTAGCATGTGACTCCTTCCATCTCCACCAGGGGGACATGTTCATCTGAAAATAGAGCAGGAACCGGCCTACAACATGATGCGCGAGTTGCCTCATAATCCTCTCGGGCGGGTTGAGGATCATGAGAATAAATAGAAAACAATACCTTAAAAAAATCTATAAATGTATCATTCTTGTGCAATTAATATCTATATGCTACATTGAGGTTTTTATTTTATTATTTTAGGCTATCTGGCATTAGTGGGTAAACTTTAGGGCAGGGTTTAACAATTTCATTGTTGGACATAAAAAACAAAAAACTTCAGCAAATCAGCTGTTCCCACCTATTCAGGCACATAATAGAGAGACACGTGATCGTATACAAATGTAAGCAAGGTTTGAAATTATTGTGCTTTAGTCAAATACTATATCTGTTTGGGCTTATTGCAGTCAATTTAGTCTACAAATGATTTATAGTTATGTTCTGGCAACCCGAACATCCGCTAAAGAAAAAAGCAGGTATGCGACTGAATCTATTTCATGTTCCCTGCTTTACTGCACGTACGCCAAATGTTTTTGGAAACGGCAGAAAAAGTTAACATCGATCCATGGAGGCAAAAAAATAACAATGCCGGAGTTTAATTCGATAAGAGAAATGCGGCAAAATGGAGAGTAGAAAATAAAGATAAGTTAGAACAGAAAAGTAATGTTTGTGAAAGATTTGGTGAAGTGGTAAAATAGGATGTGTGGTGGTTGTGAGGCGCTATGCACATGTGAATATCACAAGATGGGGACTTTCAATAGAGCTCGTTAGCTTGTAGTCCTAAAACCCAGAAATGAGTTACCTCTGGTTCGTTCAGCTATTCCTATGGGGAAAGAATAGGGTTTTGGTAGAAGAAGAAAAACATCTCCTGAGCCTGTGTTTACCACAGACCTTATTTAGATGATCTCATAAAACAAAACACATCTCCTAAACCTGTTTACCACAGACCTTATTAGGATGATAACACAACTACATGAATATTCCCATAGGATTTGTCCAACAAACCATGGCAGAGTTAGTGCCTCCCCCCAAAAAACGGCATTAATATTGCTCTCTATAGACCTAAGGTATGTCAAGGGAACTGTAGCCTACTGTTCATCTGGGTTAAATGTAAACTGAAATCTGGACACTGACTCTAGGTCTCACATAGCCTTCATATTTACTCCTGCAGAATTAAGCATTTCTTGCATTAAAATTATACATCAAATGTAGGCAACAGTTTTACTCTGGAACAGATATATGGAGAAGTATGATTTATTTTCAGCATCTTGAGAGAATGCGAATGCACAGGTAGATACCATCTGTAGAGGTGCTATGTCAGCATCATATTTTATAGTATTTCAACCACGTGAAATATGCATCCAAGCCGAACTGAGATCTTATCAAACATGTTAGGTTGTTTTCAAAGCGTTTTATGTCCTTACAACTGGTCAAACTGACGTCATTGCACAGTAAATCTTTCCAGTAATCTGTTGGTTATTGCAGTTTCTCCCCATCCCTAAACGTCTTTGCTCCGTGACAGAAGCAGTGATGACTTAACCGATGACAACTACAGTGAGCTCCAAACAGTGACAGTGACAAAATGTTTTTGTTTTGTTTTGGAGCTGTACTCCAGCACGTTGGATTTGAAATGATTCAATGACTATGAGGTTAAAGTGCAGACTGTCCTCTTTAATTTGAGGGTATTTTCATCCAAACCATGTGGACGGTTTAGAAAATACAGCACTTTTTGTACATAGTAACCCCATTTTAGTAGTATTTGGATAAATTCACTTGTGTGTATTAACGTAGTCAAAAGTGTTGTATTTGGTCCCATATGCCTAGCACACAATGACTACATCAAGCTTGTGACTCTCTTTGTTTTGGTTGTGTTTCATATTATTTTGTGCCCAACAGAAATGATTGGTAAATAATGTATTGTGTCATTTTAGAGTCACTTTCACTGTAAATAAGAATATAATATGTTTCTACATTAATGTGGATGCTACCATGATTGTTGATAATCCTGAAAGAATCATTAATAATTATGAGTGAGAAAGTTACAGACGCACAAACATAATACCCCCTAAATCAGGCAACAACAAAAAATCCTGCACCCCATATCCAAAAGTCTTTCTGCCATCTCTGACTGCAGACTACAGCGTATGATCTAGGTTAGGGTTGGGTGCGGGCCTCAGATTTTTAAAACTTTATCACACATAATTGGGCGGTTGTGGATGGGTGTTAGCAATTGCAGGCGGGTGAGGGTGAACAAACAGCTGCCCTTATGCACCACTAGACGCAGCCTCGGTTTCACAGATACTGCAAGATAATGGAGTGGAATGGAATATTTGCAGATAAGTCCCAAAATATGTCAATTGAACAAATACATGATAATGAGCCACACACATACAGTTATTTAGATTGCTGTCACTTTTTCTCTCTATGAACAATCCCCTCAGTTTTGTAAAGGATCTAGTCAGGCAGTTCTTAGTCACCCTATGACCGTGTCTGTGTTCTATGGGCTGCTGTGGGACCATGTGGTTGCAGCCCCTCTTTCTCCTCTCACCGTGGGGCAACAGGCTGGTGGAAAGGGCAGTGCAGGGGTGGGGGTTTTGTCCAATGTTAAGGTCCAGGTTCAGGCGAAGTTCATTTGAGATGCTCCCTTCTCTTCGCCCTGGCTGCGGAGCCAGGTGGCAGAGGTCAGAGGTTAGACTCAGTTCAGAAACTCCTGACCCCACCGTGACTCCATGCTGGCCTGATTGTGTGCGGCTCTACACTGGACTTTCTTAGCAGCCTCTGTGTCCTGGCCCCTATAAACCTGTGGGAGTCAGTAATAAGTGGAAGGAAGCTTGGGGGAACTATTAAACCAGTGCACAGAAAAAGACTGGCATTGTTGCCCCCCTAAGGGAGGAGGCATGGATTTATGAGGCAAAGCCTGATTGGGTTGTAAACTTGAGGAGGCGGGATCAGAGAGTACTCATGGACAACACTAGTCTTCCTCAGCCTATTCACATCCCAGGATGCCTCAGTGCATGGAGTGGGCAGGGGTGATGTGGGGGTCAAGGGGCTGTAGAGTGTGGAGTGTGGAGGGGGGCTGAGGCAAGGCTCCATGAGCTTGTAAACGCTGTGACAGGGGTGGGAATCCAGAGACCCTCATTCAGGGACCAAAACACAGTTCAGAGGGCAAATAGCTGAGTTAGCAACAGCTGTTTTCACCACTACACAGTAGATGAAGTCCTGATCTTGCCACCACTCAAACTCTCCTAAAACAGCAGAGATGGGGAATGTAAAAATGGAGGAATTTAGCAGCTGTGATATCTCTCGTTCCTTGTAAATGCTTTCCCCGTCATCTCTGTGAACCTGTAAAAGGCGGATCAATATTTACTAATGTCAAGCTGGTTTATTTGAATATGGATGTGCTTTCTTGTAGATAATTGCTGTATATGTGGAATTTAATAGTCATATTGTCTTTAACTTGTTAGAGATGAGAAAGTATGGTTAATGACGTTTATTGAAAATGTGGAAAAGTGGTCGTCCCTCCCTGATGGGAAAGTGTTTACAACCATGAGCTTGTCTATGGGTGGGTGTCTCGTGTGTCACTCACAGCAGCAGGGATGGCTCCACCCCCTGGTCACCTCTAGTCTGACCTGCCTCTGTCCCAGGCTCCAACCCCCCACACCCTCACCATACCTACTCTGTCCAAGGGACACAGTTGACCAATCACTGCTGATTCTGCCATTTCGGAGGTTATCAGTCGCTTGGAGTGGCTCTCTTTGTCCTATTGTCAGTCATTAGCAGCTGTCCATTCACTACAGTGGAATTGGGCCCGGGAGGACTTTCATTGTTCAACTTTGCCCTGAGAGGGTGCCAGTGACTCGTCGGTTTTTCACATTGATCATTACATTATCTCTCATTGTAGCTACTTCAATACCACTTAGATGACTGAACATATTTAATTTGGCAAAATCAATGATTAGGATGAAATGCAATGTAGTTTTCATTGGTAACAGCAAAAAGATACAGTTCCGAGTTAACGTTTACACATTCCCTTGCACAGTTGCCACATTTTGCTGCCTTCAAATGTAATCTGAAAAGGGATTCAATTCTACCAACTCTTCACAACTCTTAGGGTGACATACACTGAGTGAACAAAACATTAGGAACACCTTCTTAATTTCGAGTTGCACCCCCTTTTGCCCTCATAACAGCCTCAATTCATCGGGGCAGGGACTACAAGGGGTCGAAAGCACTCCACAGGGATGCTGGCCCATGTTGACTCCAATGCTTCCCACAGTTGTGGCAAGCTGGCTGGATGTCCTTTCGGTGGTGGACCATTCTTGATACACACAGGAAACTGTTGAGTGTGAAAAACCCAGCAGTGTTTCAGTTCTTGACACACTCAAATTGTCCCATCTCGCTCTAGCGACTCCTTGTGGTCCGCCGAGCACATGCACGCTGACTTCAGGTCACCAGCTGTACGGTGTTTCCTCCGACACATTGGTGCGGCTGGCTTCCCGGGTTAATCGAGCAGTGTGTCGAGAAGCAGTGCGGCTTGGTGGGGTCGTGTTTTGGATGATGCATGGCTCTCGGTATTCGTCTCTCCCGAGTCCGCACGGGAGTTGCAGCGATGGGACAAGACTGTAACTACCAATTGGATACCACAAAATTGGGAGAAAAAAGGGTTAAATAAAAAACCATATTGTATATATTTTGTACTTGCCCATTCACCCTCCATGTCTCAATTGTCTCAAGGCATCAAAATCCTTCTTTAACCTGTCTCCTCCCCTTCATCTACACTGATTGAAGTGGATGTAACAGGTGACATCAATAAGGGATCATAGCTTTCACCTGGATTTTCCTGGTCCGTCTATGTCAATGAAAGACATAATGTTTTGAACACAGTGTATAGCCATTGTTTTTGTCAAAAATTGCCCAAGCTCAGTAAATTTGGTTGGAAATCATTGATGGAGAGCAATATTCAAACCAGATTTAAGGCAGAGACAGGACCACTCAGGAACACTCAACACCTATTGGAAAGCCATTCTGGTGTGGCTTTGGCATTAAAATGTATGTAATTGTCCCACTGAAAAATAAAACTATCCCACGGTTATCTATTCAGAAGACTTGAGGCAGGGTTTCCTCTAAATTTTACCCTGGGCTTTTCTCCTTTCATATTTCTTCTGATCCTGACAAACTCCCCAGTTCCTGACGGTGACAAGCATACACATAACATGATGCTGCCACCATCTGCTTGAAAATCAGAGACAAGATGTTAATATTACTGTCCATCAATGATTCCCAACCAAATTTACTGAGCTTGAGCAATTTTGACAAAAACAATGGCTATGTGTTGCCCTAAGAGTTGTGCAGAGTTGGTAGAATCTTATTCAAAACTATTTACAAGATGCATTCGTTGCCAAAGGTGCTTCCACCAAGTATTCACTCTGTGAAGACATACCTAACCAAGAGATCTTCATGTTTTACTTGTTCTTACTTTAGACAATTTTCTATACTTTTTCTTTCACTTTAAAAATGTGGAGCAGGTTGTGTAGATCTGTAGGGGGAGAAATCTAATTTAATCCGCTTTTAGATTTTATTTTAAGGCAGCAAAACGTGACAACTGTGCAAGGGTGGTGTAGACTTTCACTAGGCACTGTATGTAGGATCAGTAGTGCCTCTGTATACTTGTCCTCCCTGAAGACAAGAAGACATTATGAAAGATCCCTGAACCTCAAAGGAACAGATGTTCTTAGTTTTAAGACTGCGAGACAGCGTCCCTGAGGATTTAGGTATCACCCTGACAGTGTATTTCAGTAAGACCTACCTATTCATGTCTCAACTTAATCTCAGCTGCCAGTCCCGTCAGCTCACTGTACCATCTCAGCGGTTTCCATAGATACTTGTGTTTGTATGGTGATGTCAGCACCCGGTACACGCGTGACTAGTTGGATTATGAGTGAGCGGTGTCGGCGTGTGGGATGTTGTGTTACAGCTTAGACCTGAGTGGTTCTTCTACTCTCAGAGCAGGGGGCTCTGAGACAATGCTGACCTCAGGATCTGCGACTGGGGTTTTGTGTCCATTTCATTGTTGTTTTGTTGCGTCGTTGGCTTTTGTCACTCATCAACCCCTCAATGGTCAAACGGGACTTCACGGCTCAGGAACAGCTAGAAGATGCACTACTAATTCACAGCCTCAATTCAAACAACACATTATTTCACGACATAATACTACTATGTGTGATTCATTATTTCCGTTCTATTTTTAGGTGGGCATAAAAAACATTATTTTGTTATCCACCTTCTTGATTTATAGGGCATTGGGTTGAATGCATTACACGGCCTGTCCACCCTTGGTAATGTGCAGTTGTAGCCACAAGGGGGTAGTAGTCACGTAGTATTGTTTTCACAGGATCTACTTTATGACTTCCAGTTGTAGGTTGGACTCAGTGAACTCAAAACTCATATGGAAATACTTGGCCTCGTCCCAATATATGCTTTTCCATTGTCCTCACATAACTGGGCGAAAAGTTTGACGCACTTTTCGAAAAGTAATTTAAGAACAGATGTTTTTTCATTCCCATACGTCTACGTCATATCAGAATGCGGCCTTTACTGTTGTTTCAGATTCATTCCTTTATTCATTTGAATTACATCCCTGCGTGAAATGGAGTTGATTATTCAGTGAGGAAGGACAGATGCTTGAGCAGTGCATTTTCAGGTTTGAAATCTGTGTGTGCTGAAAAGAGACTGAAAGAGTTAGTGAAAGTATAAAATGTACCTCTGGGAATTTGACTTTCTTTACTTTTGTGTTGTTTTGTTGTTGTTGCATTTGATTGTCAATGGTCTATTTTTCCTCTGACACAGAGATCACATGTTATGTTTAAAAGATATTCATTTTCTATTAAAGTTGTCTACAAGTGCATCGTCATTGAAATAATGTTTCTTTGTCAATGCTTGTGTTAGCCATTTTACATTTGAGTCATTTAGCAGATACTCTTATCCAGAGTGATTTACAGTAGCAATTAGGGTTAAGTGCCTTAGGGCACATCGGCAGATTTTTCACATAGTTGGCTCAGGAATTCAAACCAGCAACCTTTCGGTTACTGGCCCAATGCTCTTAACCGCTAGGCTATTCAGCAGTCTTGGTGTATTTGTGAAGTGTCCAAGTGCTGTCCCATCTCTTCATTTTCACCTTTAATCATTTATGATCATCCCAGATTTGATTCATTCCCCATTTCGCTTGATGCAACTTGCCTTGGCGTAAAACTCGGGTTCAAGCCTTCAGAGTGTTTCAAGGTCACCCAGAAGTGGGCCAAGCTGTTCCCGGTGTCAGTCCCTATAACTTCACCGTGTGTGATGACAAAGCCGAGCTCCAGCGGAATAAACATGCAGGTCTTTGTGTGGGTGACTAATGTATGTCACAAACAGCCCTTTCTGAGTAGAGTCTCTTTGCAGTACACCAGCCTCCAAGGACTTACAGTCTCAGAGAAATCTGGGAATGATGTTGTGAAGACTTTTGCTGTAATTGTTGTGTGTGAAATGTGTATCCTCATGTTTTAAAACAGTGAGAGGCATTTTAGTTTCAATAAATAATTTTCTATACCGTTAGTAGGGTATATGACGGGCCATGATTGTAAATAAGAATTTACAATTGCTGTGTGTTTTTAAGAAGCTAGTTCAGAGACAGGGGAAACCCAGGCCTGTTTTCATTGTTCCCTCAGACTCTTTCCCACTGTAAAAAAAGAAGAAGATAAAACATGCATTGGGTCTGGCCTGGCTGAAAAACGTTTCCCAGCATGTTAACATAACCTTACAGGGCCATTACTGACAGATTATTTCCATATGTCTGTATCCCCTCCAATTACAGAAAAGGCCAAATGAACTTTCCAAAAATCAAGCTGATTGTTTCACTTTTTATTTAAGGTCAATTTAAACCGAAACTGAAAAATGTGTGAAAACGTGTTGTTCCACCCCTGTGATTGTTCTTGCCACATCTGCTGAGTTGAAACTCTATTTCAGGCTCTTTTGTTTTGGCATAAAGAAAGAGTGAACACTCCCAGCTGTTTGGTGAGTGCTTCAGCCGGCCTTCCAATACTGGAGCTCTCTTCTTGACCACAGGTCTCCTCTGAAAAAAGGAGATTGTTTATTTCTAAGCAACTAAATAAAGGGTACATAAAAAAGGAAGTGAAAGGACAACTAAACAGTTCATCCTGTGACACAGGGTGTCGCTGTCCTCAGCTTCCTGTAACAGAAGGGGAAATCATTCTGAAATGAAAGTACTGTGAAAACGTGCACTGATCTTATGATGAGAAGATTATGAGTCACTTCGCCAAAACACATGATCTACCCATAACAACCCAGGGAAATGGAATTACATTGCCTTGCAAAAGTATTCAGACCCCTTGGATTTCTTCACATTTTTATTGTGTTAGAAAGTGGGATTAAAATTGATTTAATTGTCTTTTTTTTTTTGTCAAATTTTATGTCAAAGTGAAAGATATTTAAAAAAATCATAACTAAAATATAGTCGATGAATAAGTATTCAGGCCCTAAATTAGTTGAGGTGTCAAATGTGGCTTAACACATCACATAAGTTACATTGACTCAGTATGTGTGGAAAAAATAGTGGTTGACATAGCCGTCCTCTGTCCCCCATACATACAACATAAACTCAGCAAAAAAAGAAACGTCCTCTCACTGTCAACTGCGTTTATTTTCAGCAAAATTGTGTTTTTGATTGAAATGGAACATGACAAGATTCAACAACTGAGACATAAAATGAACAAGTTCCACAGACATGTGACTAACAGAAATTGAAAAATGTGTCCCTGAACAAAGGGGGGGATCAAAATAAAAAATAACAGTCAGTATCTGGCAGAGGTCGACCGATTAATCGGAATGGCCAATTAATTAGGGCCGATTTCGAGTTTTCATAACAATCGGTAATCTGCATTTTTGGACACCGATCATGGCCGATTACATTGCACTCCACGAGGAGACTGCGTGGCAGGCTGACAACATGTTACGCGAGTGCAGCAAGGAGCCAATGTAAGGTACTAGCTAGCATTAAAAAACAATCAATCTTAACATAATCACGATTTAACTACACATGGTTGATGATATTACTAGTTTATATAGCTTGTCCTGCTTTGCATATAATCGATGCGGTGCCCATTAATTTATCATTGAATCATAACCTACTTCGCCAAACGGGTGATTTAACAAGCGCATTCGCGAAAAAAGCACCGTCGTTGCACCAATGTACCTAACCATAAACATCAACGCCTTTCTTATAATCAATACACAAGTATATATTTTTAAACCTGCATATTTAGTTAATATTGCCTGCTAACATGAATTTATTTTAACTAGGGAAATTGTGTCACTTCTCATGCGTTCATTGCACGCAGAGTCAGGGTATATGCAACAGTTTGGGCCGCCTGGCTCGTTGCGAACTAATATGCCAGAATTTTACATAATTATGACATAACATTGAAGGGTGTGCAATGTAACAGGAATATTTAGACTTATGGATGCCACCTGTTAGATAAAATATGGAACGGTTCTGTATTTCACTGAAAGAATAAACATTTTGTATTCGGAATGATAGTTTCCGTATTTGACCATATTAATGACCTAAGGCTCGTATTTCTGTGTGTTATTATAATTAAGTCTATGATTTGATAGAGCAGTCTGACTGAGCGGTGGTAGGCAGCAGCAGGCTCGTAAGCATTCATTCAAACAGCACTTTACTGCGTTTGCCAGCAGCTCTTCACAATGCTTCAAGCATTGCGTTGTTTATGACTTCAAGCCTATCAACTTCCGAGATTAGGCTGGCAATACTAAAGTACCTATTAGAACATCCAATAGTCAAAGGTATATGAAATACAAATGGTATAGAGAGAAATAGTCCTATAATAACTACAACCTAAAACTCCTTACCTGAGAATATTGAAGACTCATGTTAAAAGCAACCACCAGCTTTCATATGTTCTCCTTTTCTGAGCAAGGAACTTAAATGTTAGCTTTTTTACATGGCACATATTGCACTTTTACTTTCTTCTCCAACACATTGTTTTTACATTATTTAAACCAAATTGAACATGTTTCATTATTTATTTGAGACTAAATTGATTTAATTGATGTATTATATTAAGTTAAAATAAAAGTGTTCATTGTTCATTCAGTATTGTTGTAATTGTCATTATTACAAATATATATATAAAAATCGGCCGATTTAATCGGTATCGGCCTTTTTTGGTCCTCCAATAATCGGTATCGGTATCAGTGTTGAAAAATCATAATCAGTCGACCTCTAGTTTCTGGTGTGGCCACCAGCTGCATTAAGTACTGCAGTGCATCTCCTCCTCATGGACTGCACCAGATTTGCCCGTTCTTGCTGTGAGTGTTACCCCACTCTTCCACCAAGGCACCTGCAGTTCCTGGACATTTCTGGGGGGAATGGCCCTAGCCCTCACTCTCCGATCCAACAGGTCCCAGACGTGCTCAATGGGATTGAGATCCGGGCTCTTCGCTGGCCATGGCAGAACACTGACATTCCTGTCTGGCAGGAAATCATGCACAGAATGAGCAGTATGGCTGGTGGCGTTGGCATGCTGGAGGGTCATGTCAGGATGACCTTGCAGGAAGGGTACCACATGAGGGAGGAGGATGTCTTCCCTGTAACGCACAGATCTTCCCTGTAACGTCTTCCCTGTAACGCACAGATTGCCTGCAATGACAACAAGCTCAGTCCGATGATGCTGTGACACACTGCCCCAGACCATAACGACCCTCCACCTCCAAATCGATCCCGCTCCTGAGTACAGGCCTCGGTGTAACGCTCATTCCTTCAACGATAAACGCGAATCCAACCATCACCCCTGATGAGACAAAACCACAACCTGTCAGTGAAGAGTACATTTTGCCAGTCCTGTCTGGTCCAGCGACGGTGGGTTTGTGCCCGTTGTTGCCGGTGATGTCTGGTGAGGACCTGCCTTAAAACAGGCCTACAAGCCCTCAGTCCAGCCTCTCTCAGCCTATTGCGGACAGTCTGAGCACTGATGGAGGGATTGTGCGTTCCTGGTGTAACTCGGGCAGTTGTTGTTGCCATCCTGTACCTGTCCTGCAAGTGTGATGTTTGGATGTACCGATCCTGTGCAGGTGTTGTTACACATGTTTTGCCACTGCGAGAATGATCAGCTGTCTGTCCTGTCTACCTGTAGCGCTGTCTTAGGTGTCTCACAGTACGGACATTGCAATTTATTGCCCTGGCCACATCTGCAGTCCACATGCCTCCTTGCAGCATGCCTAAGGCACATTCACGCAGATGAGCAGGGACCCTGGGCCTCTTTTTTTTTGTGTTTTTCAAAGTCAGTAGAAAGGCCTCTTTAGTGTCCTAAGTGTCCTTCATAACTGTGACCTTAATTGCCTACCGTCTGTAAGCTGTTCGTGTCTTAATGACTGTTCCACAAGTGCATGTTCATTCATTGTTTATGGTTCATTGAACAAGCATGGGAAGCAGTGTTTAAACCCTTTACAATGAAGATCCTGTGAAGTTTTTGGGGATTTTTACAAATGATCTTTGAAAGACAGGGTCCTGAAAAAGGGATGTTTCTTTTTTTGCTGAGTTTATGTAAGGTCCCTCAGTCAAGTATCACAGATTCAACTACAAAGTCCGGCGAGCTTTTCGAAAGCCTCATAAAGGGCAGTGATTGGTAGATGGGTAACAATAACAAATCAGACATTGACTATCTCTTTAAGCATGGTCAATTTAATAATTATGCTGTTTTCAATGTATTAAACCACCCAAACACATTAAAGATACAGTCGTCCTTCTGAACTGCGCTGCAGGGAAGGAATTGAACTGCTCATGGATGTTGCCATTGGGGATTTTAAAACAGCTACAGAGTTCAATGGCTTTGATCGGAGAAAACTGAGGATGGATAAACAACGGTGTAGTGACTCCACAATAATGACCTAAATGACAGAGTGAAAAGAAGAATACAAGTATACAGAAGAAAGATGTTCCGACCTGCATGCAACAAGGCACTAAAGTAATACTGCAACGAAATATACTTTTTGGCCTAATTGAAAAGCCTTATGTTTGGGGCAAATCCAACACAACACATCACTGAGTAACTGCCTCCTTATTTTCAAGTATGGTGATGGCTGCATCATGGTATGGGTATGCTTGACATCGGCAAAGACTGGGGAGTTTTTCAGGATTCAAATAATTGGGATGGAGCTAAGCACAGGCAAAATCCTAGAGGAAAACCTGCTTTCCACCAGATGAATTCACCTTTCAGCAGGACAAAAACCTGCAACACAAGGCCAAATCTACACTGGAGTTGCTTACTAAGAATACAGTGAATGTTCCTGTTTTGATTTTACTTGAAAATCTATGGCAAGACATTAAAATGTATTATTCTTAAAACATTTTTTTAAATGTTTATTTCACTTTGACATTACACAGTAGTTTGTGTCAATTGTTGACAACAAATTACAATTAAATCAATTTGAATTCCACATTGTAATAAACTTTTTTTTTAAATAAAAAAAATCCAAGGGGTCTGAATACTTTTGCAAGGCACTGTACATGGTAAGTATAATTACATAGAGTGTTGAATCTTTGCAATGTTGTTTTTACTCCTGGATAGTACAGTAGAGTCTACAGTAGAACATAGAACATTAGTGCTGGCTGTATGTTTACATGTTATCTGTTCTCCTATCCCATCCCTCTGGGTGTTTGTACCGCAGTCTGCATTCATTGATCAGTGAGTTGTTCTCATGTAAACCCACCGACAGCAATGAATGTTTATTGCAGCATTAGGAGGTGGGCCTCTTAACTAAGTCCAGTATGGGAAGTAACAGAAGATTATGTAAAACCAGGATATTTACAGGAAGTGTCTGTCTTCATCTCTCTCTTCTTGCCGAGTGTCTCTTTAAAGGTGGACCTCAGGGTACATTTAACGGTCGATGGTTTTGGACAGATGCTCAAACTCACCGACAGCGTTGAATGTTTACTGAGGGCACCAGGAGAAATGTCTTGTCCTTTAGTTGCCACACTCACATCCCTAGATCAGCAACCACTCGCCTTTGTTCAGCAACCACTACACCACATAATATAGGCTGCTGTTTTCAGGCCAGCAGATATAGGAGGCCACTCATTTCTCTTGGCCAGCATGTTCAATGTGGACGCCCAGTTTGTTACCACCCATGTTGTCGTTGAGTTGCTAATAGATTTTGATGAGGTGCCAGCAGGGGAGGAGAGGAGAGTCATGATGTTGGTTTTCCCGAAATAGTCATTCCTGCAGCTGCGGTGAATACCATAGTCATCTTCCTCTTCTGCTGCTGCTGCGATGAAACTTGTGACTGCTAACAAGACTCTTACCTTACCTAGCCCAGAGCAGCGCCTCTTTCTCCCCCAGCATATTCCATCTCCTCCTCACACACGCTACACATCCCAGTCCCCTGTGCTGTGGGGAGAACAGACGAAGAAAAAGGAAAGAGCCTGAATATAAAATCAAAAACGGCACGTCAATCAATCCTCCAAAAATGATCTTGGAGAAATGGAAGCATGTTGTGATGGTTAGCTAAGCGCGTGTTGTAGAGATCCCCCCCCCTACAGCATAAACCATTGCACTGTAGCATTGTTAGTAGTTTGACGGCTGTTCCCTTTACCCTGCTCTGAACCCCAGCTCTGTACTGCACGGGGAACACAACATCTTCCTGTTTCAGCCTCTTTGAGGTTGGAAACTCATGCAGTCATGTTTTATTCATGCCATTTCCCATTCCTCCTCTTAACTGTGTAACATGCAGCAGGGATTTGAGACACTTCTCTTGCTTTTGTTCTTTTTTTGTAATCTTTGGCACATAAATCTGGCATTTAGGATGGGTGGGGAATACAAAAGCCTGGTTCAAATATTATGGAATATAATGCAACTAATTAGTTTTGTTGAGGGTTTTAGAATGTGTCTCGTATAGAGCACTGGATTACAGGCTTCCTGTCTCTGTTAGTTCCATCAAACATGAAATAATGATATAATTGATTGGTTCTCCAGACCTCAGTTTCCTGCGTTAGCTTTGTCTCTACACCTTAAGGCTGCTTGACGAGACCCATGAAATAATAGACTGTTCAGGTCCTTTTGCATTCTGACACAGTTCACTGAGGCATCACTATGCCTTTACTGCAGTATTCTGTTATGTTTCTCACATTCAGTCTAATTTCATATATTCCATGAGCGTTAATATCTGTAGCAAGTTAGCTGATTACAGAGGATTTAACAAAAAATGGTTGGAAAAGCATTCTTCTCTTATGTCTGTCCTCAGTGTTTCCCCAGTTTCAAGGTAAGCAGTGATTGTGTTTCAGCCTGGTCAGAGATTCCTAAAATGAATTTGGCATTGGGTTGGCTGTGGTCCCTACCTTCCTTGGCACTTGTACAATTTAGCTGTCTGCCCCAAGACACACAAGGGCTTTTCATTCTGGAATATCTCTTTCCTTTTCCCCTCTATTCATTTGACTGAACTTTTATCCTGTTTGCATGCAGAACACATTGGCAGTCTGACTCAAATCCACACATGCTGTACTTCCTTATGAAATAGTTCTGTCTCAGACCGCCCAGGCTGATATCACTGAAACAATCTGTCATTTTCCCTCGACTTTGCATTAGGGAGCAAGCTGTGAAATTTGAACTGAGAGTTTGGGACTGTTTGTGAGGGTTTGATTGAGTTACCGATAGTGAACCAGTCTGTAGTGTCTGTAGTGAGAGAGCGAGGTAGGGCCACAGAGTGAACTGGATTTACTTTACCACTGTCACTGAACCCACTTGAACCCTGCGGCATCAGCACATTCCAGAGGTCAGAAATGAGAAAGCACACAGTGTACTCTCTGACTGGCTGACGTCACTGTGCTCAAGTCCATCAACAGGATCCAGGATTGTAACGTTACCTATCTCACACTAAGAAACCAGGTCAGACAAATCTGTCTTATGAACCATTTGATCTAATACAATGTACAGTAGACATGAGGGGACTACATTTAAACGCGTATATATTTCAATATTCCCGAGGACATTTTCTTCTGACTGTGGGAATGTGTTGAAGACATTCTGTCACATACTGTACGCACTCTTAACCTGACACCTTCAACATTCCGGTTCTAAAAATACTCCGCCGAGTTTCTTCAGGCATGAGACATGCCCTGACATATACATCACACTACGTGTCTGACTGTCCGTCAGCATTACACAAGGACCTGGGACACTGTCATTTAATCTCATAGCTTCTTAACCTTTTACTGCAGTGGGTCACACAGAGTGTTTCTTGGTGGTCTTGAACAAGTCTACTTTGAAACAGAAGTATACACTTCACACACGTTTATGGGCTTAAAAGAAAAGACGATACAACTCCCGTACCATTTTTTTTTAATTTTTTTATTTTTTTATTTCACCTTTATTTAACCAGGTAGGCTAGTTGAGAACAAGTTCTCATTTGCAACTGCGACCTGGCCAAGATAAAGCATAGCAGTGTGAGCATACAACAAAGAGTTACACATGGAGTAAACAATTAACAAGTCAATAACACAGTAGAAAACAAAGGGGGGGTCTATATACAATGTGTGCAAAAGGCATGAGGAGGTAGGCAAATAATTACAATTTTGCAGATTAACACTGGAGTGATAAAAGATCAGATGGTCATGTACAGGTAGAGATATTGGTGTGCAGAAGAGCAGAAAAGTAAATAAATAAAAACAGTATGGGGATGAGGTAGGTGAAAAGGGTGGGCTATTTACCAATAGACTATGTACAGCTGCAGCGATCGGTTAGCTGCTCAGATAGCTGATGTTTGAAGTTGGTGAGGGAGATAAAAGTCTCCAACTTCAGCGATTTTTGCAATTCGTTCCAGTCACAGGCAGCAGAGTACTGGAACGAAAGGCGGCCAAATGAGGTGTTGGCTTTAGGGATGATCAGTGAGATACACCTGCTGGAGCGCGTGCTACGGATGGGTGTTGCCATCGTGACCAGTGAGCTGAGATAAGGCGGAGCTTTACCTAGCATAGACTTGTAGATGACCTGGAGCCAGTGGGTCTGGCGACGAATATGTAGCGAGGGCCAGCCGACTAGAGCATACAAGTCGCAGTGGTGGGTGGTATAAGGTGCTTTAGTGACAAAACGGATGGCACTGTGATAGACTGCATCCAGTTTGCTGAGTAGAGTGTTGGAAGCCATTTTGTAGATGACATCGCCGAAGTCGAGGATCGGTAGGATAGTCAGTTTTACTAGGGTAAGCTTGGCGGCTTGAGTGAAGGAGGCTTTGTTGCGGAATAGAAAGCCGACTCTTGATTTGATTTTCGATTGGAGATGTTTGATATGAGTCTGGAAGGAGAGTTTGCAGTCTAGCCAGACACCTAGGTACTTATAGACGTCCACATATTCTAGGTCGGAACCATCCAGGGTGGTGATGCTAGTCGGGCATGCAGGTGCAGGCAGCGACCGGTTGAAAAGCATGCATTTGGTTTTACTAGCGTTTAAGAGCAGTTGGAGGCCACGGAAGGAGTGTTGTATGGCATTGAAGCTTGTTTGGAGGTTAGATAGCACAGTGTACCATGTCAGATATAGAGTTGAAATGAATTCAATTTTGAGTTTGCATCCCAATATTACACTTTTTTTTTACCCCCTTTTCTCCCCAATTTCATGGTATCCAATTGTTTAGTAGTTACTATCTTGTCTCATCGCTACACCTCCGTACGGGCTCGGGAGAGACGAAGGTCGAAAGCCATGCATCCTCCGAAACACAACCCAACCAAGCCACACTGCTTCTTAACACAGCACACATCCAACCCGGAAGCCAGCCGCACCAATGTGTCGGAGGAAACACTGTGCACCTGGCGACCTGGTTAGCGTGCACTGAGCCCGGCCCGCCACAGGAGTCGCTAGTGCGCGATGAAACAAGGATATCCCTACCGGCCAAACCCTCCCTAACCTGGACGACGCTAGGCCAATTGTGTGTCCTGGGAGGCCCTGAATATTACACTCTATATGAATCACAGAAGACTGAAATATATGAAAAACTGTTTGACATAGAAACACCAGATTTGTCAGTATTTTATTTATTTATTTTTTATTAATTATGAAATTATGAAAAATATTAATAGCATTCCACCCATGAGGCCACTAGGATCAATTGACTGCAGGAAACGGCTACAGACACATTTAATCACTTCACAGAGTGGTCTGAATTTTGATAGAAAACGCAATCAAATCCAACAAATATGCCTTAATTGCCATGTCAGTCAGAACATGTGAGAACAAGTAAGATCTGACAAATTTTTAACTGGCAGAATTGCAAATCTCTTCTAAATTAACTAATTTTGTATTAGATTTAGTGTTGCAGTGGGGTAGTATCATATTAAGTGTCACGTTATAGTGGAATAATAGTTGATGTCTCCTACAGTTTCGTCTAGCTGCTATGGTATGCATAGTTGTAACGGCAGGGTGTAGTATTATATGATATGGTATGATATTCAGAGGCTCAGGTGGAAGAAAGGACCACCCCTGGGTTCCCCAGCGCTGAGGGACTACTACTCTGAGATCTCTCCCAGGCAGAGCGCCAAGCCTCAGTCCGCCACGCCAAGCCTCCAGAACTCTCCACGTGCCACCTCTGACTCTGCCAAGGCTCCGGGTGTTTCATTTCCAACTCTCAGCCCGCCAGCCAGAGCCATTTTTTCTCCTTAATGCCAAAAAGCACTGAGTTAACATTCGATGCTCTCAGGCAGCGCATTCTAACCCTCCATGCGGTCACAGTTAACCTCTTCCCTTTATGTGAAGGAAGAGGTTATCTGTGTAAGAAGACAAATAACTATTACAGAGGGAGTGTTGTAGTGTTATAGAATGGTACTAAACACTACATCACTCCCCTCGGTCCTTAGTCTGGGCTGTTTGTTATACGGTTCAATATCTATCTCCTCACACATCCACTGCATCTGGTAATCGTTCTCCCTTGTCACACACTCAGACTGCAATGCTCGTTTGTGTAAAACCAGTTGTAAAATGTGTTGGGATCGGACAACATCTCTCTCTCTCTCTCTACTGATGAAGTGAGATCACTCCCTCGGTCTGCCATCTCATGTCATCTGTTCACTTTTGACCCCACAGTGGATAGGTCCTGTCACCTCAGCCTGGTTCTGCTAGAGTGATCCTGACAAGAATATGACGTCATCGTCGCTCAGATCTGAAGCAGCACTGGCTCGGTTTAATCAAGCTGATGAATATGTTATAAGCTCTTTCATGAGAAGTTTTGAAGATTGCTAACAGAAAAAGGGATGGACCCCCTTGTGGGTGTCTACTAGATTTAGCTGTGACATTTCTCTGGTGTCTGCTGCCACGTCTGTCTCATTGGTTAGGTGCACTGGCGCCATAAACACGGGCTTTGTCACAGACCAAAATCCACAAATGTGGTCCTATTATGCATTGTTATCAGAGCTATAGTACGGCCGTACAGTCCAGTTGAAGATGCTTTAGTTATGTGGTTAAAGAACGCATAACCAACATATCCTTCTTAACATACATTCCCCCCCCCCCCCTCAAGGTTGACCGCAACAAAAAGTTACACAACATTTGTTTATGGCACATAATCCCTGCTTTAATCTGTTGTGTAGACGCAGTGCAGTCATGGCATCATCTCCAAGCCCAGAGGGTTAGCGTTTCTCCTCTGACGACTGTTTGCACTCACTGCACTCTGGATCACAATAAATAAGGCATGCAGCTGCCCGCCATCTCTCCTTCCCCTCCCTCTATACTCTCCTCCTCCCTCCTCTTCTCCCGCCTGCCTCTCAACCCCCCCCCCCCCCTGCTGGGGGCGCGAAGGAGGGATGTCTCACACGGTGAGATTTAAAATAGCACGGAGGGGCAGGGAGGAGAGGCACCGCACGACGAAGCAGTGCTGATTTCATATTTCCGTTATCACTAGGAGCCAGTGGACTGAGCCAGCATGGGAATGACCTGAATATAGATGGAACTTTCATTTGTCCTGGAGCTGTGCTGCCTTATGGCAGGTATTGACACGCCAAGTCAACCTTTGTTCTCAGTAGAATTCCACATAAGGCACGAGCAGGATGGCCGTGGATGTTGCCAGGAACCCTTTTGTCTTCTCTGCATGTCAGTAGTTCATGTGTGGGCCGTGGCATCTTATCTTCTGATCTTCCTCTAGAAGACAGACACCTAAGTAAAACTCGTGCCCATCCATCAGTGTATGGGACCACTCAGAGAGCTGAGCATCTCTATTCCTCAGGAGTCTGCCTCTGCGTCACAGCGTGAGTCTCGGGCCCTGCAGCACACTGATGACAGTGAGGCCCCCGCCTCCACACAAAGTACACTCTGTCCTGACTACTTAGTCTTTCCCATTCTATGTATGCATAGCAGAGCTTGGGCAAGGTCAGGTATTGGCATACCATTTGGCAAGCCAATGCTCAATCAGTGTCACTCATAATACTGCTGATTTGATTTCACTAAAGTAGCACATTACAACTCTACAATGTCCTGTGCTGTTAATAAACCTCCATGCTTTCCTATTGGCTCAAAGTACATGTAGCTTTCTGCTGTGGTGTACCAGTCAGTGGAGAGCATTGATCCAGAGAGTTAGTTAGTTGTATAGAGTCTTAACCCCCCTTCCAGGCAGTGCCTTCCTCTAGCTGCATGAAGAAATCTCAGCTGAATTCATGTCTCCTTTCAGATTTCTAAGAGGCGTTAAACCTTTCTGGATTAAAGTAGGTAAGCTGACAGGCAGAAGATTGTATTAGCTGGTGTGTTGGCACAGCTTAGAATTTGATTTCCTTCTCGCTGACCTGGTAGACAGCATTGTTGTGTTTTTCCATTTTAAATTACAGCAAAAACATCCGTAATGTTTCTTTCTCTTCCCATGTTTTCTATCGTTCTCTCCCTTTCTCACTCTACCGTTCTCTCTCTCTCTCTCTCTCTCTCTCCATCTCCCTCAAAGCACTGACAGCATACTTCTGTGAACACATAATTTATCATCTGCTAAGCCATGCTGATTATAGAGCTTTCCCCACAGCCCTTATCTGTTGCTGAGCCTGCTTTTCACTCCACAGCTGCCAATTATATCCCGGCCCGGCCGGCTGGCCTGCAAACAGACCTGGTCTGTCAGCCAGCTGCAAACTGATGGAGGGCTTGGAAATACATGTTATAGGCTTACCCGTACACAGGGAATAGAACAGTTATGGTTTGATATCGGGACTTGACCTCAGTGAGTGTTGCATTAGGGTGATAGTTGAATAGCATTACCTTAAACCAGGCGATGGATGCCAGGAGGATGGTGGTGATGTGACAGTGCTCGGTTATTAGGAGAAGAGCCTGTGGGGAGGGTATGTATTGCATGCAGATAGCGGCTCCCCGGCCTCTCAGCTGATGTAATGTGACGTTTGATTGTCAGTGTAATGGGAAGAGACGTGCACATCAGAGCAATGTGGGTCAGAGAGGCAGATGACCAGCCTGCAGCCTGTATGTGCTGCCGCTGCCTAATCTGCTCTAACACAGCCAGAAGGGACTCTTAATCGACCCTGATATTCACTGAGCCCACATTACGCTCTCTGCTCTCTGGTTCAGCATAGCTGTGGAGGGGGATGGAGCCTCAGTTTGTGACGGACAGCGTTTCCATTATACAAAGATGTATGTTTCCTGATTTATGTTTTCTGATGATATAAGATGTTTCGCTGAGAAATGTTCAGTGGAACAACAAAATTATTCAACTTCAAAGGAAATAATCCAGACCTGATCCAGCCCTTGTTTAACGGCCCACGAACCATTAAAACAGACTGAAACCGTGTAGGAATGGACTAGGAAGTTGAGAATCCTCTCCTTTCCTTCTGTGATCTCCGAACGAGCACAGAGCGATGACAAGAGACCGTTCAGGAAACTAGAATCTCAATTTATATGTTACGCTTAACAAGGCAAGTTCACTTTAAGCATGCCAAATTCAGATTTCACACTTGAGATGTATCTCATCATCTGGGCTCCTTTTCATTTGATGTAAGAACCACACTGATCGGATCCTTCTCCACGGTCTTACAGGTTTTAAAATATTCGTGAAGAATTCGGAAATGTATATTTGAGAATTCTGTGGTGTTGCAGTAAGAAATCTACCGTATGCAGTGTGCTGATGGAGAGTGTCGGATTCCAACATGGTCATCAGGGACAGAGATTGTACTAGCGAGAGAGAGAGAGGGACGTTTTGCAAAGGTTTGTAGTGCACATCTGTGGGGTCTTAACAGCCCCGTCATAGCCAGAGGTGACAATGAGGCCTTGAAGTGTGGTGACATTTTATGCTCAAACTGCTTTTTTACAGCTATGGAAAGGCTCTGGAGAATCTGCCACTGCTTCATCAAAGCCAGTAATTTCCTGTCCATTTCAACCCCCATCCCACTACCCTGATTCCACGTCTGCTAATCCCACCCCCGCAAACCCCCTTGCCCCCCTGCCGGCGCCCCTGCTGGCGCCCCGCCTGCCCGTTCCACTCCACTCTGTGCTATGCTGCCCTGGGCTGGGCTGGGCTAGGCTATGTGGCTATGTGCTTTGTGTCAGTAGGCTTGCGGCTGAGCATTAACAAAATCCTCATTGTCCAGCGCGGGAGTGGTAACTCGCTGTCTGGTTTTCTATTCAAATCCAGGTAAAGGGGCCTGAGAGATCCAGCCTCATAGCAAAGTCCAGTCCCAGCGCAGGGCAGGCTACAGGGCCGGAGGACAGGTTGCACAAGCTCTCAAACCCTGCACCCAAACACACTCATATCTCAGCCTCAAAGATCAACAAGTGATAGCGAGTGATTCACAAATCACTCGCTATCACTAAAGCGAATACTTTCAATTCATCAATAGTCTTTCATTGATTCCTCTAATTGTTGACGGAGATTGAATGTAACTTCTTGTTGCCAGACTTCCATCGTGGCAACACAGATGTGTATCAGAGTAACAAGACTCTACATGTAAAGGCATCTCAAAGAACTACTTGTACTGGGGCTATATCCTGGGGATGTGGTACACATATGCACACCAAATACTTTTTCTCTGTTGATTCTCCCCAGAGCCATAGCTGTTTTTAACGATGCCTATGGAAGACTGTCTGTCTATAGTCCACAGCTGTGCAGCGATAACGTTTGTTTTTAAAGCTGCTTTTCTAGTGTCATCAAATGACGTGTCCATATATTATTGTAGTTTCAAAAAAATACTTGTTGTGGTATTTTCACGTTTTTGTCATAATCCGTCTTTAATGTCTGTCCTCCTCTCTGTCACTGTGTCGGTTTGTTCATGGGATTTGGGCAATGTTTTTGGTGTTACTAGTCCCTCTCTCAGACAGCTTTTGTAGTGGATTAAGGGCTTTGGACAAAGCAGACACGACAAACAAGATAGCTGGGGACAGGCTGTATTTCCTGTCACTCAATACATCCCCCCCCCCCCCCCCCCCACACACACACACAAGACGCCGGAAAAAAACACCAGCCGTTCTTATAATTACACTCCTCTCTCTCTTCCTCTTTCACTGCTGTTTATAAACCTTCTTGGACATCCTACGTTGCATTTTTTACTTCTCAGCCTCCGAGCACGTTACTACTTCACAGCAGCTATGTTTTTTCTGTGTACAACGAGAGTCAAAGAAAGGGGAGGGGGACGAGAGAGACTCTTTGAAAAGCTAGTCAAAAGTGAAGCATGGTCACCTCTAACCCGGGCCAGGCATCCCCTCCTCCAGCACCCTGAGCAGCAGCTGGCTGCCTATCTCTCACTGCTCTAATGGCTGACACGGCGGTCTGGATGGGGCTGGACGCTTTTGTCCACAGTTCCTCTCAGTCAAACGACTACTACTGCTACTGGGCGCACCCAACATTCCCAGGGACGAGCGTTATGAAACACACGCAGACATACAGGGAAACGCACAGAGATGCATTCATTCACACACACGCACACAAGCACATACTTAAACACACACACACACACACAGACATACTTTGTCTACCGCACACAATCTCTCTCGAACTCGCTCTTTCACACAGACCCTCTGTTTAAAGCACACATGCTCTCTTTAAGACAAACTGTACCTCGCACGCATACTCTCCAATGCATACACACACGTTATAATGACCACATACAAGCATGCCCTTTTAAAGACAATCCAATACTTACACAATCCTCTTCTTTATAAACAGTCATATCACCAATAGGTAAGTGGAAATCATAATTGCAGTTCTAGTACACTCAACTAAGCCATCAGTGAGCACATACAATAAGGCTCTCATTCAGAAATAATACATAGAAGAAAAGCTTAGAAGATTGTGCTAATAAGGCGTATAATGGGGAGAATGTGTTCTATTCAGAGCCACTCAGACATCATGCAGAGGGGAGCGACTGGCACAGTGTGGCCAGAGGTGAATTGTTACAAAATACAGATTGTAAATGAATAGATACTCACTGAAATAATAGCGGATAGTTATTCAGTTGAAGTACTCTGCTTGTCTCGTCGATGTTGTTGCAGAACGTGGAAAAGTGTATAGGTGGGAGAAAAGGGAAGGAAAAACCCCTCCGTAGCCGGTCGAACAGCCAACTTCCCTCAAGTGCACACGTTGAAAAGTTAGTGTGGAACTGAGGGGAATGGGTTCTTCTCCCTCCCTCCCTCTCTCCCTGCCTCTGTCCCACACACACACAAACACACATACTCAAACACATTCACACACGCTGTCCGATCTTCTGATGTCCTGCCCGATCTGTCTGTCTCTCTCCCTCTTTCTCATTCTCTCTCTTTCACACACACTCTGTCTCTCTGTTTTTCCTCCCTGTGTCTCACCCCACTCTCTCTCACTCTGTTTCCCCCCCCCCCCACACACACACACACAGACGCATACAAACATGCATGCACATACACACAGAGGAGCTTGGCTACGCAAGTTATTAAACTGCTCCACATTTAATTGCATGAACTATATATGAACCAGTTGATGGACAGGAGCACATTTAGTCATGTGTTAAAGAGCAAGAGCAGTTATTGGCTGAGACTTTGAGAGCCAGGGGCTAGGGCTCAGTGATTGGGCAGTGTTCAGACCATTGAAAGTAGAGCCCTCTCTATTGAATGGCTACTGGTGTGGGTGGGGCCTGTGTTTGGGTGACAGACTGGCTCTGAAAATTGATCCTGAGAGTTCAGCTACTCTGCCAACCAGAGCAGCCTATGCAGAGAGGAGGGGAGAAGTGGGGTGATGTTTAGTATTTGTGAAAGGAAGGAATCTGCTCACCAGAAGTTTTATCTTTGAAATATAGTCAGTATTTTTTTTAATGACACACTTTGGAGTATACAATGAAGAATATAATCTAAAATGTCTTACCCAACTGTTTTGAATAAAAACATGTGTAAAATATATTTAGCATCATTGGACGGTACATACAAGAACAATTCTGATCTCATAATAGTTTGAAACGGATTCATTTGAGTCTCCTCGGCTTTTGTCTTGTCTCGCTTGCCAAGGATGCCGATTTCTCTCTTCGCCACCCAGTAGAGGCCAGCTAAACCCCTAGTGTCCCACAGAGCCTTACATCTACATGTCTCCCTGAGATGCACTAGCTGGATACAGCCCCACACTCCTCCCTTTGTGTGCCTTTCCCCCTCTCTCCCTCTCCCTTCTCTCCCCATCTCTACCCAGTGATGACGACAGGCCGGGCCCGGCAGTGCTGCCAAGCGCTTTCATTCACACCTGATTAGATCACAGTGACCTCGATAACATCACTCTGCTCCACGCCCTGCGCCACACTGGGACACAAGCCTTTTGTTTGGGTTGAGAAAATACTGTGTCTGCACAAATTGACGCTAAATTAGATGGAGGGGATATTAATGTAGAAATGTCTGAAGATGTGAGAGGGGAGAATGTGCACGTTACAGAATAGGTGGATATAATATCTTACAATGGGGGTTAATTGTACAGTATTTCATGTCATTTCAAGTGGAATGTGTACATGTAGGTTAGTTATAAAGGACCGAGCATGGAGCCGGTGGCGGCTGAAAATTACTGTCTTTCAATGTTTTTACATTTAGTCAGAGTAGAGGAGAGTTTAGGAGCCATGGCTGTGTGTTCGCGCGTGTGTGTAGGTGTGTGTTTAGGACACAGGACTGACATCAGTGCCATCTGAGACAACCCTACATCCCGATGACGATGAAAGCTATTTCAGCACAGTGGTTTTATGAGCACGATTGCATCAGTCTATTTTCTGTAACCTACATTAACATATTGGGCGATTCCAAGGCGGCATGGCCCCGCAAATATTTTTGGTATCACAGATTATTCTGGCAATTTTCACATAGAAACCTCATTAGGAGGAAGGATATTTAACATGCTTTTTACATTTGTATCACAAGTCGTTTTTGAGAAAATCATGATGAAAGTGGCCATTTTGGGGCCTTTTTAGACTTACTGTATACATGCCTCGTGGTACATGGTACAGACAACATCGTGGTGTCATAATACTCTTTATAGTGTGTTCTAAAATATGGATTATGTCTATATTCAGAAAAAAAATCTATTATTCAACATTACAGTGCCCATTTTGATTTGGCTTATTTTTGGGATATATTGTTTGAAACAATATACTCTTCAAGCACATCACATTTACAGAGTGGGCTCTCTGCTATTTTTAAAGAAGTTATCAATTTTATACATAGAAATGTACATTATTGTTACGCTCGTCGTCGGATGATAAATTACCGGACCAAGTGGTAGGCGTACATTCTCTCTTTATTTGAAAACGTAACACCGGGAAAAAACAATGAACACAAACCAAATGTAAAGCTAGTCATGCATAAAGCAACAAACAAAGACAAGATCCCACAAAACCCAAAAGGAAACTGACAACTTATATCTGATTCCCAATCAGAGGCAACGATAGACAGCTGCCTCCGATTGGGAATCAAACACACCAACATAGAAACAGAAAACCTAGAATGCCCACCCTATTACAACCTGACCTAACCAAAAATGGAGAAATAAAAAGGCTCTCTAAGGTCAGGGCGTGACAGTACCCCCCCCCCCCCCCCCCAAAGGTGCGGACTCCGGCCGCTCCGCACGCTGATCCCTCCGCCTCCGTGGAACCGGACCGTGAATCGTTGCCGTAGGAACCGGGCCGAGGCTCACGTAGGAGGCTCTGGACTGCCGACCGTTGCTGGAGGCTCTGGACTGCCGACCGTTGCTGGAGGCACTAGACTGCCGACCGTTGCTGGAGGCTCTGGACTGCCGACTGTTGCTGGAGGCTCTGGACTGCCGACCGTTGCTGGAGGCTCTGGACTGCCGACCGATGCTGGAGGCTCTGGACTGCGGACCGATGCTGGAGGCTCTGGACTGCCTACCGTTGCTGGAGGCTCTGGACTGCCGACCGTTGCTGGAGGCTCTGGACTGCGGACCGCCGCTGGAGACTCTGGACTGGGGACCGTCGCTGGAGGCCCCGGACTGGGGACCGTCGCTGGAGTCCCCGGACTGGGGACCCGTCGCTGGAGGCCCCGGACTGGGGACCCGTCGCTGGAGGCCCCGGACTGGGGACCCGTCGCTGGAGGCCCCGGACTGGGGACCCGTCGCTGGAGCCCCCGGACTGGGGACCCGTCGCTGGAGGCCCCGGACTGGGGACCCGTCGCTGGAGACTCCGTGCCATGGATCTTCACTACAGGCTCCGGGCCATGGATCATCACTGGAGGCTTCATGCCATGGATCATCACTGGAGGCTTCGTGCCATGGATTATCACTACAGGCTCCGGGCCATGGATCATCACTGGAGGCTTCGGACCATGGATCATCACTGGAGGCTTCATACGTGGAGCCAGAACAGGTCTCACCGGATTAAGGAGACGTACTGGAAACCTGGTACATGGAGCTACCACAACGCGTCCTGGCTGGATACCCACTTTCGCTCGGTGAGTGTGGAGAGCTGGCACAGGACACACTGGGCTAAGAAGGCGCACTGGAGGCATAATGCGTAGAGCCAGCGCAGGATATACTGGGCCGTGGAGGCGCACTGGAGGTCTGGAGCGTAGAGCTGGCAAAACGCGTCCTGGCTGAATACCCCCTGTAGCACGGCAAGTGAGGGGAGCTGGCACAGGCCGCACTAGGTTAGGCTGGCGAACTGGGAATACCGTGCGTAGAGCTGGCGCAGGATATCCTGGGCCGAAGAGACGCACCGGAGACCAGGAGTGCTGAGCCGGCACAATCCGTCCTGGCTGAATGCCCACTCTAGCATGGCAAATGCGGGGAGCTTGCACAGAGCGCACCGGGCTGTGGATGCGCACTGAAGGCACAGTGCGCAGACCGGAAAACGTGGCACTTGAACCGTGACCAACTCCTCATTGTATTTACAGGGAGTTGGTTCTCGTTCACCCCTTAGTTCCGCTCGTTCCGCTCACCAACCCGTGTGCCCCTCCCCCCTTGCTTCCGTTCTTGCCGTGACTCCTGGTATCGCCGCCGTTCTTCCCTCGCTGCTTCCGCCTGTTTCCACGGCAGGCTCTCATGCCCTTTACCTCCTCCCATGTCCATGATGTCCTCCACTCCGGGGCACGTTGCTTGGTCCGTGGGTGGTGGGATCTTCTGATACGCTCGTCGTCGGATGATAAATGACCGGACCAAGGTGCAGCGTGGTAGGCTCTCTAAGGTCAGGGCGTGACAATTCTAGGACATTAACCAATCACAGCCCTCCTGTAGGTTTGCACATTCAGCAAAGGGACTTCCCTTTGAATCCATTTTCACATTCACTGTGTTGGTGGTGCTCATGTGTGGTTTCCAGGTGTTTGATTCCATTCCATTTGCTCTGTTCCAGCCATTATTATGAGACGTCCTCCCCTCAGCAGCCTCCACTGGTGTCATGCACGGTTCACGGACCATTGGGTCTTACAGGAGGCTCGTATATGTCTAAAAAGGACCTAAAATGGCCACTTTCAACATGATTTTCCCAATAATGGTTTGTGTTACAAACGTAAAAAGCATATCAAACATCCTTCCTTCCAGTGAATTTGCTATGTGACGATTTGCCAGAACATTCGGAGATACCAAAAATATTTTTGGCCCATGCTGGTATGGAATCGGCCGTTATTTTCATCTACATGGATATAACTGCACCTCTGTTTGCTATTCATCAATGTTTCTCTTATATCTTCCTCTGATGAGCTAGTGTGATTTCCACATGTTCAGAGAACCTCTGGTACAGAGCTGAGGCATGGGGGCCGATGGGGAGGGGGGGGGGGGGGGAGCACGTCATGCAGCTGTGCCTCTGATGACAGGCCTATCCTCGACCTGCCCTCCATCAGACTAAACACAGACCTGGACAGGCTCTCTGTGCTGCCTGGCCCTAGCTGCTTACTGCCACACGCCATCCTACAGCTCACACGGAACCTACGGTATAGTACAAAAACACGCTATCGTGAGCACGCACACACACACACGCTCGCACTCACACCCGCACACACACAAACACACACATAGGGACGATACCAGTATCACTCATTTTTTTTAATCCATGTAAATAATTTTAACACAAATCAGACCAGACTGACTATCAGGTCCTTTAAAAACCTGCTGTATGTAAAATATTGTGTGCTTTGGGTTCGAGCCTAGGCTCCTTTGCAGCCGTCCGTGACGGCACAATTGGTCCAGCGTCATTCCGGGTTAGGGTTTGGGTTTGGGGGATTTGGCCGGCAGGGATATCCTTGTCTCATCACGAACTAGCGACTCCTGTGGCGGGCCGGGCACAGTGCACACTGACCAGGTCGCCAGGTGTACGGTGTTTCCTTCGACACATTGGTGCTCCTGGCTTCTGGGTTGGATGTGTGTTGTGTCAAGAAGCAGTGCGGCTTGGTTGGGTTGTGTTTCGGAGGACGCATGGCTCTCGACCTTCGCCTCTCCGAGTCCGTGCGGGAGTTGCGGCGATGAGACAAGACTGTAATTGGATACCAAGAAATTGGGGAGATAAAAGGGGGTTAAAAAAAATATATATTGTGTGCTTTAGCTTGGAAAAGAAATACATGTAACTCTGGAAGACGACATGATGATGTTTGCTTCCAACATTAGGGCTGTTTTCCTAAAGAAGTTTCCTTACCACGATACTAACGAGTATCGCAACACTGGTAGTAGTCACTTTAATAACTCTACCTACATGTACATTTCTACCTCAATTACCTCGACTAACCGGTGACCCCACACATTGACTCTGTACTGGTACATCCTGTATATAGTCACACCTGTTATTTTCCTGCTGCTCTTTAATTACTTGTTCCTTTTATTTGTTATTCTTATTTGTATTTTTAAACTGCATTGTTGGTTAGGGGCTTGTAAGCATTTCACTGTTGTATTCGGCGCATGTGACTAATAACATTTGATTTAGTATCGTCCCTGCCCTATACACAGACACACACACACACTCCCAATGAACACACACACACAAACATGTTTTATGGGGATGCTCTGTTCATCATGTCTTCTTTGATACATCAAAGCATTTTTTTGTGGGTGTGGATGTGGGGATATGGGTTAGAGAGTGCTGCTGGATCACACATTGCCCATTTTGCATCACACTGAGTTGTGTGTTTCAGGGAAAGGTGCAGTGCCTCCTGTTGAGGTTCAAATAGTGGATGTGTCCTCTGTGTATTCATTGGCCATCTGAATGGATGGTCCCAGCAGGGTTTGTGACCGCAGCAGATCTGAGAGAGTCATGCCTGCCCTTTCTGGGCCACAGGGAAACTAGGTCACTGGGCTGTCAGTTGTGGTAGTGCATGCATGCATGCGCGCGCATGTGTGTGTTTAACGTTGTAAAATAGGGCTTTTACATAAGAGTGGGATGTGTTCAACAGATATGCAGTACCACTGTTGCAGAGATTCTCTCACACTGCAGTACAACGAGATAGACAGAGACTTGGTTGAGATCCCGAACAACGTCAGAAAGGCAGGCTCTTATTATCATAGTCAGTGTGCAGCGTGTAGAGAGAGTGGAGGAGATTAGATGCTTCTGGCCTTTTGAAGTATATTTTCCAGTCATTGTGTGATGGCAAACTCCATCATGTATTTGAGGCAGCACTGATAAGGGGCATCTGTTATAATTGCAGTGGCATTAAAAACCCTCGTGAGAAATAATATAAAACTATCTCCTCTCCTTGTTTAAATGAAAACGTTTCCCTCATTTCCAGTAAGTGTCATTAATGTGTGTTATTGTAAATCCAAAGAGGCCGGCATAACAATGAGCACATAGTTATAGGAATTCATTTCCAAATACCCTATATATACAAAAGTATGTGGACACCCCTTCATATTAGTGGATTTGGCTATTTCAGCCACACCCATTGCTGACAGGTGTGTAAAATCGAGCACACAGCCATGCAATCTTCATATACAAACATTGGCAGTAGAATGCTCTTACTGGAGAGCTCAGTGACTTTCAATGTGGCGACATCATAGGATGCCACCTTTCCAACAAGTCAGTTTGTCAAATTTCTGCCCTGCTTGAACTGCCCCGGTCAACTGCGCTGTTATTGTGAAGTGGAACGTCTAGGAACAACTATGGCCCGGCCGCGAAGTGGTAGGCCCCACAAGCTCGCAGAACAGGACCACCGAGTGCTGAAACGCATAGCGTGTAAAAATTGTCTGTCCTCGGTTGCAACACTCACTACTGAGTTCCAAACTGCCTCTGGAAGCAACTTCAGCACAGGAACCGTTCATCGGAGCTTCATGAAATGGGTTTGGAGCAGTGGAAACGCGTTCTCTGGGGTGAAGAATCACGCCTCACCATCTGGCAGTCAGATGAACAAATCTGGGCTTGGCTGTTGCCAGGAGAACACTACCTGCCCCAATGCATAGTGCCAACTGTAGAGTTTGGTGGAGGAGGAATAATGGTCAGGTGCTGTTTTTCATGGTTTAAGCTAGGCCCCTTAGTTCCAGTGAAGGAAATCGTAATGCTACAGCATACAATGACATTCTAGACAATTCTGTGCTTCCAACTTTGTTTGCAACAGTTTGGGAAAGGCCCTTTCCTGTTTCAACATGACAATGCCCCCGTGCACAAAGCGAGGTCCATGCAGAACTGTTTTTTTTTTTTTTAGATCGGTGTGGAAGAACATGACTGGCCTGCACAGAACCATGACCTCAACCCTATCGAACACCTTTAGGATGAATTGGAACACCGACTTCGTGCCAGGCCTAATCACCCAACATCAGTGCCCGACCTCACTAATGTTGCTGTGGCTGAATGGAAGCAAGTCCCCACAGCAATGTTCCAACATCTAGTGGAAAGCCTTTTCAGAAGAGTGGAGGCTGTTATAGCAGCAAAGGGGGAACCAACTCCATATTAATGCCATGATTTTGGAATGAGATGTTCGACGAGGAAGTGTGTACATTTGGTCATGTAGTGTATAACATGTAAAAGTCACAGTCCATAATCTGTCCGTTTTCATAGATCCCTTTTACACTTCAGCAACTATTTCACCAGAGTGGTTAAATAATTGTTGGTGTTTTGAGGGTTTGATTGGATAGTTTTTAATCTAACCCCTTGTTTTGTCTCATTTCTCACTTGTTTGGTAACTATCTTTGAGTCAATTTAGTAATAGTCACTAGCCCTCTCTTGGAATGGGAGTTGAAGGAGAAGACTTGTCTCGGAGGATGTTGATCTTAGTGCAGTGATCGACCTTCACAGTGTTAAAAACGGAGCAGGGCTGGATGTCGAGGTGGTGCAACCATTTGATCTCCTGTGTCGGTGTGTGCTGCTCGGCTCTTTGAACTTCACTTTGGACTGTTGGCTTCTTATGATTGGCTGGGGTTGGGTGTCAGGATAGGGCTTCTCTATGAGTCCTGGCCTGGTGCGTTCACTCACAGTGGGGTGAACGGGGGCACAGGGAGAGGACCTCCCCCCACCCTCCAGGACCCAACGAGTGGGGTCAGGGTAACTGAACGTCCCCAGGGGCCCGAGGGGAGCACCATGACAGGATGTCCCTGAAGAGCTGTGGTGACAGGCATTTAGCCCTCAGATCCTGTTGCAGGGTGTTGTTGATGTGCAACAGAGCAGCGCCAGACCAAACACTGCAGACCTCACAGAGGTGTCTGAACATGCCCGGCCTGCCCTAGGATATGTACTCACTCCCCACTCATCCAACCCCTACCATACTTACTTACTCTGGCCCTATACCTGCCTTACTCTGGCCAGATACCTGCCTTACTCTGGCCCCATACCTGCCTTACTCTGGCCCCATACCTACCTTACTCTGGCCCCATACCTGCCTTACTCTGGCCCCATACCTGCCTTACTCGGGCCCCATACCTGCCTTACTCTGGCCCCATACCTGCCTTACTCTGGCCCCATACCTGCCTTACACGGGCCCTTTACCTGACTTACTCTGGCTCCAAATCAAATCCAAGTGTATTTGTCACATGCGCTGAATACAACCTTATAGTGAAATGCTTACTTACAGGCTCTAACCAATAGTGCAAAAAATGTATTAGGTGAACAATAGGTAGGTAAAGAAATAAAACAACAGTAAAAAGACACACATGACTTACTCTGGCCCTATACCTGACTTACTCTGGCCCCACACCTGACTTACTCTGGCCCTACACCAGACTTACTCTGGCCCTACACCTGACTTACTCTGGCCCTATACCTGCCTTACTTCTGGCCCCACACTTGACTTACTCTGTCCCCACACCAGACTTACTCTGTCCCCACACCCGACTTACTCTGGCCCCACACCTGATTTACTCTGGCCCCACACCTGACTTACTCTGGCCCCACACCTGACTTACTCTGGCCCCACACTTGACTTACTCTGGCCCCACACCTGATTTACTCTGGCCCTATACCTGCCTTATTCTGAGCCCATACCTGATCCACAGCATACACACTTAACATCCCTTCTCCAAATGTATATATATATACAGTGGGGCAAAAAAGTATTTAGTCAGCCACCAATTGTGCAAGTTCTCCCACTTAAAAAGATGAGAGAGGCCTGTAATTTGCATCATAGGTACACTTCAACTATGACAGACAAAATGAGAGAAAAAAATCCAGAAAATCACATTGTGGAGCCCCAGATCGAGAGAGATTATCAGTGGTCTTGTATGTCTTCCATTTCCTAATAATTGCTCCCATAGTTGATTTCTTCAAACCAAGCTGCTTACCTATTGCAGATTCAGTCTTCCCAGCCTGGTGCAGGTCTACAATTTTGTTTCTGGTGTCCTTTGACAGCTCTTTGGTCTTGGCCATAGTGGAGTTTGAAGTGTGACTGTTTGAGGTTGTGGACAGGTGTCTTTTATACTGATAACAAGTTCAAACAAGTGCCATTAATACAGGTAACGAGTGGAGGACAGAGGAGCCTCTTAAAGAAGAAGTTACAGTTCTGTGAGAGCCAGAAATCTTGCTTGTTTGTAGGTGACCAAATACTTATTTGCCACCATAATTTGCAAATAAATTCATAAAAAATCCTACAATGTGATTTCTGGATTTCTTTCTTCTCATTTTGTCTGTCATAGTTGAAGTGTACCTATGATGAAAATTACAGGCCTCTCCCATCTTTTTAAGTGGGAGAACTTGCACAATTAGTGGCTGACTAAATACTTTTTTGCCCCTCTGTATATCTAACAAAGCTGAAAAGAACCAAACCAATATTTTTTACCCCTTCAGCAGCACACATTTAGTCACTGCATGGTTTACATCAGAATGGGAGGAGAAATTCTGTCCGGGCTTGCTTCATGTGGTTGAGTCTTCCACTGTGCACATTTAGAGGCCCAAGAAAGGGAAGCCAACCCAACCAATGAAATACACATTCCCTTCACTTTTATGTTTGTAATGAGACGGTTGGTCATTGTGTGAAGTCTTTGTTGGTTCCTGGGGTTATTGTACTGCATTGTGTTACAGAGATCCTCCCCTCATGTAGCCTGTGAATTATTGAGATGGTTTGGGGAAGCCGGGTGGCTCAACATGAAGAGTATATTTTTAGCCTCTAGTCACTAACTGGAGGTCTGAGAAAGAGGTCTTTAGGGGGGACACTCCCTTTTCTCTCTGTTCTCTCTTCCATACTCACCCCCACTCTTTTATTTTCTTCCAACCCCTCCCATTCTTTTCCTAGCCCTACTCTCATCTCCTCTGGCTTTCTTTCTTTCTCCCTCTTCTCTTTTCCACATCTTTTTACAACTGTTATTTGTTTCACATGAGAGAGGAAAATGAAATAAGTAGTGTTCTGATATCAGAAATATAAATACATCTTGTGATGAATTAGTATACTTCATGGTTCAAGGTTTATATGGTCTATAATGGTTCAAGGTTTATATGGTCTAATGGTTCAAGGTTTATATGGTCTATAATGGTTCAAGGTTTATATGGTCTATAATGGTTCAAGGTTTATATGAAATATTTCAACACATGGCACGAGGGTGCAGTGAGATGGGTTGGACGATACTTTTCTCGTCAATCATCTTGGGGAAAAAACGTATACTTAAAAACGGAAAATCAACCAGTCCCCCGTCGTTAACACAATAGAAAGGTCAAATGCTTCATTATCTAAATGTTGAAAGTGCGTCGGCGACGGAGAGAAACAAGATGGTGCAGTTTGAGGCGGAGAGCGATGCGGGTGCTAGAGATGGGGGTATGAGCAGGTCCGCCTGGGCAGGGGGGATGTTGTGGATGTGTGTGTGCGTCTGTATGTTGTCGTTTGTATAATAATCGTACAAAAAAAACAAATATTTAAAATTTGAAAACCTTGAATCGTCATGGTCGCCTCTCTACTCATGGATACAGAATGTTAGCATCATGAGGAGTCTGCCTATTCTGCCTGTGCCTCTTTGTATGGAAGAGGAGCTGTTGCACTTGCAATGCAAATGTTCACAAGAGGCCATTGGAATAATTAATTGATGCTTTGATATGCGATAATGGAAGTAGTTAGGAATAATTTATATGACAAATATTTTTTGTGTGTCTTCACCATCCACATAGTCCCACTCCTCACTACTTCTTGCCTCTCTCTTTCTCTCTCTCTCTCTCTCTCTCTCTCTCTCTCTCTCTCTCTCTCTCTCTCTCTCTCTCTCTCTCTCTCGTGTGGCTGAACAGGGCCCATTTATAATACAGCTCCTTCCATAATTCATCCATTCCACTCGATACTCCCCCAATCCCTTATTTTCCACTTTGATGCAAATTTGTATAAATTCTGTGTCCCACTGACAAAAACAGAATAAACCAAACAGGCATAAAGAAGAGGAGAGAGGAAGTCAGTGCAGTCAGCATTCATTTCCATAGCCCTGTCTCTGTGATTTGATGCTCTGTGACATATTGAGTCTAATTTGTAGCCTAAAGAACTAAACAGCTATGGCCTATTTTGTTGTTCTGTGTTCGGGTGGGTGATGTCACCATTCCTGCCTTTTTAAGGCTGACCTGTCTCCAGTGGTTAGTGTGAGGATGTCAGTACTATTTCTCTGGACCACTAATAGAGGGTTAAGGGGCAGCAAGCCTTAGTAAGGTGGTCAAGCAGAGATCATAGGCTCAGTCATTATAACAGTCTACTGTCTCTGCTCAGCCTCTTTGTCATACCATTCACCTTTCTCTTGGGTCGTTCCATGTCATTTCAGCAAGCCATGACACCCACCCTCTCAGATTTTTATAAAATGGTTGTGTTAGGCGTGTATATGGGAGGTGAAGTCAAGTGCAGGAGAGCGGATTATAGTAAACAGGCGCACTTTAATACCGGTCAACAACGCCAGCACATAAAACATACTAGTGCCAAAAACACGGTACATAACAAAAGTGCAGCGCCTGACAAATATCCACGTAACAAAAAACAATTACACACAAAGACATGGAGGGGAACAGAGGACTAAATACATGCAATGTGATTACCAGGTGTTTATGAAACAAGACAAAACAAATGGGTATATGAGAAATGGAGCGGCGATGGCTAGAAAGCCGGTGACGAGGAGAGGGGCCGACTTCGGCAGAAGTCGTGACAGGTTGCTGCAGTTTGAAACAGATAAGATAAGCATTCCTGCAACATTATTTTGTGGAAATAGAATTTGATGTCTGAGAAATTAAGTTTATTGATTTGACCCAAATCTGCCCTTATAATTTATAGGATTCATATAATATTCAATAAATAAAAATGTCAAAAGTCACCCACAGATTCCCCACTCCCCACACCAATTTCAACCCGACAACCAATATACAGTATACGTTCTCTATGTCTGACAAGTAATATGGCGCTGCAGCTTGGGGTATTGTTTCTTCATACTATGTAATGTATTCCCAGGGAATTTGGTGATGGTTATTTTCACCAATTCAAAGAAATTAGTCAATTAAGTTGTTAAGTCAATTAAGGACCAAGGTGCAGCGTGGTGAGCGTACATGGTCTTTTTATTAGACAAGACACCGAACAAAACAATAAACACTACAAAACAAACCGTGAAGCTAAAGGCTATGTGCCATAAACAAAGTCAACTTCCCACAAAGACAGATGGGAAAAGGGCTACCTACGTATGGTTCTCAATCAGAGACAACAATAGACAGCTGTCCCTGATTGAGAACCCTACCCGGCCAAAACATAGAAATACAAATAATAGAACATAGAATACCCACCCCAAATCATACCCTGACCAAACCAAATAGAGACTGGGGACCCTCGTAGCGGGCCCCGGACTGGGGACCCTCATAGTGGGCCCTGGACTGGGCACCCTCGTTGCGGGCCCTTGACTGGAGACCGTCTCTGGGGCTCCAGACTGGAGGACGTCTCTGGAGGCTCCGGACTGGAGGACATCTCTGGAGGCTCCGGACTGGAGGACGTCTCTGGAGGCTCCGGACTGGAGGACGTCTCTGGAGGCTCCGGACTGGAGGATGTCACTGGAGGACGTCTCTGGAGGCTCCGGACTGGAGGACGTCTCTAGAGGCTCCGGACTGGAGACCGTTACTGTAGGCTCCAGACTGGCCCGTGGGGCAAGCACCGGACTCACCAGGCTGGGGAGACCTACTGGAGGCCTAGTCTATGGAGGAGGCACGGGATGAACCAGGCTGGGAAGACCTACTGGAGGCCTGGTCCGTGGAGGAGGCACAGGATAGACCGGGCTGTGGGGGAGCACTGGAGATCTAGTGCGTAGCCTTGGCACCACTCTTTCAGGCTGAATGCCCACTCTAGCCCGGCACCTCCAGATCGCAGGCACAGGTCGAACCGGGCTGTGGGGGAGCACTGGAGCTCTGGTGCTTAGCACTTGCACCACTCCTCTTGGCTGCATGCCAACTTTAGCCCGGCACATGCGGGGAGCTGGAACAGGCCACACTGGGTTCTCCTGGCGAACTGGGGAAACCGTGCCTAGAGTCGGTGCAGGACTCATCGGGCTGTGGAGGCGCACTGGAGGTCTGGAGCACCAAGCTAGCACAAGACGTGCAGGGCTGGGGAGGCGCACAGGAGGCCTGGTGCGTGGGGCTGGCACAGTCTTCACCAGACGGCTAGCACGCACCTCAGGACGAGTATGGAGAGCTGACTCAGGTGACATCAAATCAAGGACACGCTCCGTAGGGCGAATGTCGTGCCTCATGCACCAACACAGCAGCTCTCTCATAGCTCTCTCCTCCAATCTCCCCATCAACTCCTTCACTGTCTCTGCTTCGCTCCCCTCCAATTTCACCCCGACTGGCTCTGGTTCCATCCTCGGCTCTGCCGACCATCCCGTGTTCCCCCCCAAAATTCATTTTTGGCGCTGCCTCTCCTGGCCACGCTGCTTGGTCCTTTGGTGGTGGAAAGTTCTGTCACGGCTGTTGAAGGAAGAGGACCAAGGTGCAGCGTGGTGAGTGTACATGGTCTTTTTATTAGACAAGACGCCGAACAAAACAATAAACACTACAAAACAAACCGTGAAGCTAAAGGCTATGTGCCGTAAACAAAGTCAACTTCCCACAAAGACAGGTGGGAAAAGGGCTACCTAAGTATGGTTCTCAATCAGAGACAACGATAGACAGCTGTCCCTGATTGAGAACCCTACCCGGCCAACACATAGAAATACAAATAATAGAACATAGAATACCCACCCCAAATCACAACCTGACCAAACCAAATAGAGACATAAAAAGGATCTCTAAGGTCAGGGTGTGACATTATGTATCATTATACATCCTGCTATTACCAGGTTCTGACCACTAGATGGTCCTGTTACTGTTATTAGGTGACATTTTTCACCCCTCAATATTAAATGGATAGTTCACCCAAATTACACAATTATATATTGGTTTCCTTACCCTGGAAGCAGTCAATGGACAGCAATCCATGCTTTGGTTTTGTTTACCTTGCCACGGTTTATTTTTTATTATGATTTATTTTACAAAAAATATATAACATACGGAAGCATACAAACATCCACAACATCACCCCTTCTCACACCCCAATCTCCAGCGCCCGCAACACTCTCCACCACATGGCCTCAAACCGCACCATTTTGTTTCTCTCCACCTTGCCACTGTTTCAAATGCTGACTTTTTAGCATTTATAGTACAAATCAAATGCAAGTCAATGGTAACAATTTAATCATGTTCAGTGCATTCAGAAAGTATTTAGACCCCTTCGCTTTTTCCAAGAAATGTACAGCCGTATTCTAAAATTGATTAAATTAATTGTGTTCCTCATCAATCTACACACAATACCCCATAATGACAAAAAACTCAAATAGAAATATCACATTTACATAAGTATTCAGACCCTTTACTCAGTAGTTTGTTGAAGCACCTTTGGCAGCCATCACATCTTCAAGTCTTCTTGGGAATGACAATATGAGCTTGGCACACCTGCATTTAGGGAGTTTGTCCCATTCTTTTTGCAGATCCTCTCAATCTCAGTCAGGTTGGAATGGGAGCTTTGCTGCACAGCTATTTTCAGGTCTCTCCAGAGATGTTAGATCGGGTTCAAGTCTTGGCTCTGGCTGGGCCTCTCAAGGACATTCAAAGACCACTCCAAAGCCACTCCTGCATTGTCTTGGCTGTGTCCTTAGGGTTGTTGTCCTGTTGGAAGGGGAATTTTCACCCCAGTCTGAGGTCTTGAGTGCTCTGTAACAGGATTTCATCAAGGATCTCTCTGTACTTTGCTCCGTTCATCTTTCTCTCGATCCTGACTAGTCTCCCAGTCCCTGCTCTGAAAAACATCCCCACAGCATGATAATACCACCATGCTTCACCGTAGGGATGGTGCCAGGTTTCCTCCAGACTCATGGTCTGAGAGACTTAAGGTGCCTTTTGGCAAACTTCAAGTGGGCTGTCAATGTGCCTTTTACTGAGGAGTGGCTTCCGTCTGGCCACTCTACCATAAAGGCCTGATTGGTTGAGTGCTGCAGAGATGGTTGTACTTTTGGAAGATTCTCCCATCTCCACAGAGAAACTCTGGAGCTCTGTCAGAGTGACCATCGGGTTCTTGGTCATCTCCCTGACCAAGCCCTTCTCCCCCGATTGCTCAGTTTGGCCGGGTGGCCAACTCTAGGAAGAGTCTTGGTGGTTCCAAACTTCTTCCATTGAAGAATGATTGAGGTCACTGTGTTCTTGGGGACCTTCAAATCTGCATACATCTTTTGGTACCCTTCCCCAGATCTGGGCCTCGACACAATTCTGTCTCGGAGTTCTACAGACAATTCCTTCGACCTCATGGCTTGGTTTTTGCTCTGACATGCACTGTCAACTGTGGGACCTTAGAAAGAAAGGGAAAGGGCCTAGTCAGTTGTACAACGGAATGCATTCAACTGAAATGTGTCTTCCTACAGGTGTGTGCCTTTCCAAATCCTGTCCAATCAATCGAATTTACCACAGGTGGACCCCAATCAAGTTCTAGAAACATCTCAAGTATGATCAATGGAAATAGGATACACCTGAGTCTCATAGCAAAGGGTCTGAATACTTATGTAAATAAGGTATTTTTTATTTTTATTTTGAATACATTTGCGAAAATGTCTAAAAAAACATTTTTGCTTTGTCATTATGGGGTATTGTGTGTAGATTGATGAAGGGGGAAAAAAACAAAAGCATGACCTGTATCCTTTTTCATAGTAAATTACTCTATACACTGTCTTTCCTGTGTTATATTTCCCTCTGATCCCCTGTAGTCTGTGTTCATGTGATCGAAGTTTTCCATACGTCTCCATTGGAACATGTAAGAGCAAGAACACATATTACTCATTTGTGCTTTCGAGTTTCCTGAATGTTCCAAGACATAGCATACCTGCATACCTGTGCTCTCAGACTGTACAGGCCCAGCCTGTCTGCCCAAGAGGCCGGGTGGTACGCTGTGAGTGACAGCTAGACACAACATGGCCCATCAGCCGGGATTGGGGGCCAGAAGATGCTTGACTGAATATTAATGAAAACGAATATGGGTCTTGGCAAGAAAGATTGTAGATTTTTGTGAAGCTATGAAAAAGGCAGAGGGATTCTTTCTATTTGAGTTGAATGGTGTTGATACTAATTACTGTGTGTTAAAATGTGTTCTGTTTCTCTGTTTGTTTTACAGATGGAATAAATGACAGCAATCTTGGTAAGTGGCACAAACACTTTGTTTATAATTTAATCTATTTTCACAAGGAATCATCCTGAACCTCCATTCTAACCATGTTCAGTCACTGAACACAGTGGAAGTATATGATAATGATAATATCCGCATTAGCAAATGCCAGGATTCATGTCCTGCAACTATTCAGATAAAGCTCCCATCTGGTAAAGTAAACCCCAGCATAGTTTCTCTCTCAGTGAGTCAGAGCAAACAGCAGGTCAGCTCAGGTCAGATCAGATCAGGTCAGCTCAGGTCAGATCAGGTCAGCTCAGGACAGGTCAGCTCAGGACAGATCAGGTCAGCTCAGGACAGATCAGGTCAGCTCAGGACAGGTCAGCTCAGGACAGATGTTGCTGTCTCTCAGGTCATTGTGTAACTCAGTCAGTCAGTTCACTTCAGACAGTTAGGTAGGTTTTTAGATTTCTTTATGTGCCTGTAAAGTTGAGTCTGTCTGATTATCACAGTAATACAGACTTGGGGATAGCCTACCAACCAGGCATGGAGGTTTTCTACAATCCTCCCTTCCACATGCTGCACACAGGAATGTGACTGGGTCTGGGACGTCCAGTCAGGGGTGTGTCACCACCAAGGAGAGGGGTGGGGGTGGTGGGTTGGGAGGGGAGGGGAGGGGAGGGGACTGAAAACAGTTGGACCATCCTGGCTTGGATGAAGCCTGTGCCCATGCCCACCTGATTAGAGGTATTTTCCAGCCAGCTAGGGTGTAATGACAGAATTGTGTTGTTGTCCCTTCCTGCAGCCCCGGCTGGACTAATAGTCATGTTAGCCTGGGGCAGTGTGTCATTAGCTCCCCACCCATATCCCAAATAAGAGGCAGGAGCTCTGTCATTTCACAGCTAAATCACAGGGCTCTCTGGAGATCACAGCAACTCTAAAGCCCTTGTGCAGGCGCCTACCCCTCACTCAATATGTAGGGCTTATACATACTGTATCAACACAGAGACATGACTGTGACATTGATGAAACAGAGGCGAACAGACCTCAATGAGGCAAAACTGTGATATTTGCTGATATAGGCCTACTGTGGTCATTTAATCTAACTGCTATTGGGAAAAATATATTGCTAATAATATTCGAATAATTCTAAGATGATTCATGGTTATCATCACATAGATGATTAACAGGCTAGCGTAGCGTAGCATCCATCAGAGCTCCCACTAATCTGCTGTGATTAGCCTAAGCCCTCTACGCCAGGCGAGAGAAGGAAGGACTGAGTGATGAGGAACTTTTCTCTGCTCAGAGTTTTGCTTATTTGTCTGGAATTGCTTGTCAAACTGGTAATTACACTGCCATTGGTTTGGATCCTCCCTATGGTGCAAAACTGTCCTCACAAGAGCCGCAGACATGCAGGGTTATTTTAATGTTGTGCACAGGCTATGTCATAGAAAAAGCTGTATGGTCTCCTGGTATTGGCACAGTAAAAACTACTATGCAGTTTACACAAAAAAATTATGTTTTAACAAACATTTTACTCCATATTGATCCACTTTTATATAATTTTATGTGTTCACCCTGTAGGCTTCATAAGACGATGTAAATAGATGGCTCGTTTGTTCTTCCAATATTTGCTTGACTTTATTACTTTAGTTAAAGGGCCATGCTACGGTTGGTGACCATCTAATAATAATCCAGGCTCAATTATACAATATACATGACATTCTTTTAGGTCAAGAACATGACCTCCTCCGTTAGGATTCGTGTCTGCTTAACTTTGCCCTTTAGTGGGCTGTGTTGTGTAAGGGCCACAGCATGAATAATGTTGGTATTTGCGAGGCAGGCTGTGCTGAGTGGAGAGCTAACTGGAGCAGGAGAATGGCGCTGTTCGGCGAGGTTCACGGCTGTTATTCCTACAGGCGATGAGCGTGAAAGGAACTAATGCCATCTGACAGTTCTGGAGCGGAAAAAGGAGGAGAGGGAGAGAGGAGGGGAGAGGGGGTATGAGAAGAGGTAGATGGGGGATGATGGAGAGGGGGAGGGAGGAGAATACATGGGGGGGGGGGGTTGTTGGATGAGGCAGACAGGGAAAGAGGGGATGAGCTAGATATGGAGAAAGCAAGGATGAGCAAGATGGGGGAAGAGAGGGAATGAGCTAGAGAGGAGGGATGGAGCAGCAATGAACTAGATAGTGTAGTCCACTGTTCACCACCACAAATAATGTAATATGGGCTCTGTAGATGTTATCAAGACACATGAAAAGTAGACAGGAAGACGACGGTTTGAAATGCCCGAGGCAAACTCTGACATTTTATCACACAGTCAGGCAAATCCAGTGTGGGTAGTATGTGTGATTTAGCTGGGGACAGATTGGCTACTAGCCTGTCATTCTGAAATTGAGCCTCTAACAGGATTCTTATGATAAGTCCTCAGGGGGGGTTCAGTCTAGAACCCGGTCATTTCATAGGATGCTGGGATCACTCTTAGGGCTGGAAGATGGAGAGAAAGTGGACAGGAACATGAGGGATAGATCGACTGAGAAAAGAGGGTCAAGGCGGCTAGCTAATGAGGATTATAGAGATAGAGAAAAGGGACATGGCAAGTGAGGGAGGGAGAGACAGAGAAAGGGGAAATGGTGGAAGGTGAGAGAAGGATAGACAGCGAGAGGAGAGGGACAGGGATGCGCGGGAGGATCACACTGTAATTTGGCAGGCTCCAGGCCCACTCAGTCTACAGCCGGCTCCTTTTGAAGGAGGAGTAGCAGACAGGGATCTGCACCCTGCTCTCTGTGAAACCTGTCATTATCATGTTGGCTGAGAGAAGAAAAAAAATGGCTTGATGTCTCATCCTTAAAAACACACAAACCCCTCTGCTCCTAAATACCGGACAGCCCAGATGCTTGATGTCAAGACTACCTCTGTGTTTTAGTAGCTTTACTTATAAAACAGTGTTTTAGGCCTAACCCTATTACTAGTATTACTAATACTAGTCCACTCTGGTTTAAAATGTAGAAATGGAGCCATCAGACGATTTGTTTGTCTATCACATGGGGCGGCAGGGTAGCCTAGTGGTTAGATTGTTGGACTAGTAACCAGAAGGTTGCAAGTTCAAACCCCTGAGCTGACAAGGTACACATCTGTCGTTCTGCCCCTGAACAGGCAGTTAACCCACTGTTCCTAGGCCATCATTGAAAATAAGAATTTGTTCTTAACTGACTTGCCTGGTTAGATAAAGGTAAAGAAAAAACATTTTTATAAACATCATAGCTTTCACCTAGTTTTACCAAGGAAGTTCCAAAGATGTTTTGTTTCAAAACCACACATTTAGTGAGGTATTATTACTAGTCTTATAGTAGTAAATCTTCAGGTTAGGGATACGACTATAGTGATTCCCTAAAATAGAGACAGCAATGCTCGTCTCTGAAATAAGCAGGGTGTGTTGTTTGATCCCAGGCTTATGGTAAAAGCCAGACTAAAACCCTCAAACACTGTGTCTGTGAGCTGGCCTCATACCCGTTCATCATCTGTCTATCTAGCACGGTATACCTGTCTGTTTTATGTGACCATAGGTGGAAGAGATTGTATATTGGTGGTGCCTATGCGTGTCTTTGTTTGTAAAAGAGCAAATTGATTCAAGTTGGCGTTAGCTATCTCTTGGTCCCCTGGGCGAGTGGACTTGAGAGGGTTTACTATTGTCTGTTGTCTCCCTCTGCTGGTGAATCCTCGGAAGTCTGGTCATGTTGAGGCTGTAGACCCCAAACTGGGTTCTCTGCAGCACTAAACGGCCCTCCCCTCTCCTCCTCTGCTTACGAAATATAACATAATGTTTTATTTGTATACTGGGTTAATTGTTACCACCTAAATACTGTCAAATATAGCTTTTGTTTCCCACATTGTAGAAAGCTAGTGGTATGGATATTTGAAAAATATAGTTGTTCTTTTTGGGGTTATTTAATAGGCACTCTCAGTAACCAGTGATGTTTTTACACATCTATCCCCACATAGCTATAGGCATATGGATTTTCGTCTTTGAGAAACAGATTGCTAATTGTTGACGTACTGTGCATTTTAGTTACCGTAACAGGATATGAATGTCTCTCACTCAGTACTGTTCAGTATTGCAGTGTACCCAAAGCCAGGGTGTTACCACTTTACTTGCGTTAGCTAGAATTACACTGATAAATAATGTGCGAGTTTCACCACCCTGGACTGACTGCCAGCTGGAGACTGTGGAATGTGTGTGTGTGTCTCTCTCTCTACAAGACAAGCCTTCTACTGTATGTTCTATGAAAGCCCAGCTGGCTAGGAAGTTAGGGGTAGGCTCCATCTTCATCCAGTACTTGTGTGACACCAAATGGTTGTGTCCTGTGACATTACAGGTAGAAACAGAGAAAGAGTTACAGTATGTTGGCAGTGGTGTATGAACTCACAAAGTCCTGTTTTGTCAAATGCCCTGTGTTCTGTCATTGGTTTGATATTTTTGCTTGGGATGAAAAACAGAATATATTGGAGATTTTAGCATAAGTCTTGTGAAATGGATCACAAATGGATTCTAAAGATTCTCTGTTTTTACTGTTCAGTCACGTTGACACTGGCCAGTTCAGTTTTACAGTGTCTTCATGTAAGATACTGTAAATCTTCATGTAAGACACTGTAAATCTTCATGTAAGACACTGTAAATCTTCATGTAAGACACTGCAAATCTTCATGTAAGACACTGCAAATCTCCATGTAAGACACTGCAAATCTCCATGTAAGACACTGTAAATCGTCATGTAAGACACTGTAAATCGTCATGTAAGACACTGTAAATCGTCATGTAAGACACTGTAAATCGTCATGTAAGACACTGTAAATCGTCATGTAAGACACTGCAAAAGTTCAGTGACTTTTTCCACATTTTGTTGTGTTACAGCCTGAATTTCAAATGGATTAAATTGAGATGTTGTGTCACTCGCCTACACACAATACCCCATAATGTCAAAGTGGAATTATGTTTTTAGACATTTTAACAAATAAATACGCTGAAATGCTGAAATGTATTGCGTCAATAAATATTTAACCCCTTTTTTTTATTGCAAGCCTAAATAGGTTCAGGAGTAAAATGTACTTAATAAGTTGCATGGACTCAATAGTTAGTGTTTGACATGATTTTTTAATGACTACTTAATCTCTGTACCCCACATATACAAGTATCTGTAAGGTCTGTAAGGTCTGTATTTCAAGCACAGATTCAACCACAAAGACTGGGGAGGTTTTCCAATGCCTCGTAAAGGGCACCTATTGGTAGATGGGTCAAAAAATAGAAGCAGACATTGAATATCCCTTTGAGCATGATGAATTTATTAATTACACCCTGGATGGTGTATCAATTACACCCAGTCACTACAAAGATACAGGCGTCCTTCTTAACCTCTTGAAGCTAGGGGGCACTAAGTCACCAGCAATTTGAATTCTGTGTCGTTAACACACCTGATGCCTAACTTCCATCAACATGTCTCCTTCACCACTAGGGGCGATAGAGTCCTAAACCATTGTTACTCTACCCCACAAGCAAGCATACAAGGCCCTCCCTCGTCCGCCTTTCGGAAAATGAGATCATGACTCCCTACTCCTGCTTCCTGTTTACAAGCAGAAGCTCAAACAAGAAGTACCCGTGACTCTCTCTGTTGAGAAATGGTCATCAGAATCAGAGATCATGCTACAGGACTGCTTTGCTAGCACTGATTGGAATATGTTCCAAGACTCCGCCAATAACATCGACTAGTTAACCACCTCCGGTCACCGGCTTCATAAGGAAATTCATCGGCGACATTGTTCCCACAGTGAAGGTTTGCTGCTTTCCCAATCAAAAGCCCTGGATTAACAGAGGTTGGCGCTAAACTTAAGCACAGGGCTACCGCACTCAGGGCTATCGCAGACAACCCTGAGGCTACGGCTGAGGACAGGAACAAGTACAAGAAGTCCCACTACGACCTCTGCGGAGTCATCAAATTAGAAAAAAGACAATATAGGAATACAATGAAATCATACTACACATGCTCCAAAACGTGGCAGGGCAGTCCATTACGGATTACAAAGGAAGACCCAGCCATGATCTGCCCAATGCTGCCTCTCTACCAGACCAACTTAACGTATTATTATATGCACGCTTCGACAATAACAACACCATACCGTGCGTGAGGGCCCTCACCGAACCAAAGGACTGGATGATCTCGCTCTCCGAGGCCAACGTGTGTAAGGTCTTTAATCAGGTCAACACTCACAAGGCCGTGAGGCCGGACGGAATTCCAGGGCGTGTTTTCAGAGTATGCGCAGATCACCTGGCAGTCAGCTGGCAGTCATTTTCAACCTCTCCTTGTCCCAGTCTGTAATCCCCACATGTTT